>NW_028152298.1:35000-47500 GCF_951799395.1 Argentina silus | reverse complement strand
AGTAGCTACTCCTCCTAGGCTAGCCTAGCTACTCCTCCTAGCCTAGCACCAGCCCTGCTGTAGCACCACCCTGTCTCTGTGGTCACAGTGGTTGTTCAGGGCACAGGAAATGTAACTCAGACACTCACTGAGGTTTCCACTAGTCTGTGGAGAAAATACAGCTTCAAGTACCAGTAAAACTGTCCTCACTCGAGTCCTAAAAATACACCATGAAAATACACCATGTAACATGTAAACACAGTAAAACACTGCCTCTAACCTGGCTGCATGGATAGAAGGTCATAAACCCTTCATGTCATTCTGAAAATGCTACAAAAAAATCTACATTTTACCAAAAGCTCTGTATTATGTGACTTTTCATAGAAAGGTCAATGTATTGTAGGCCTGCCGATAGCACCAGAGAGTCTAACATTGTACTTTTTGTCGTTTCAGTAACCTTTAAAATAGTCTGAAATGTTGAGACTACCTCCTGAAATATGAAAGCTCTGATGCTCTCACTGGGCTAATGGCGTTTAAATGGTCAGCTGTTTATCCGCGACCGTGAAGGTCAACGTATCAGAGGTTGTTCATCTTTCCTTCACTAACACAGAGAATATAGACGGTTTAAACTCACATTTAAAACTGGTTCTTCTAAACCATCTAAACGGCTGCTGTTAGTGTTCACACTCTGGCTGTCCTCTTTTCAAGTTTATTATTTCTAATGTTATGTAAATACATTATGCAATAAATCTACCTTTTCCCCCCAAAATAAATCTTGTCTTTTTCAACAGTTTTTTGTGGTGGGTTCTTGTATGTACAACGACATCTTGTTTAAAAGTCCTGATAAAAACTCACTGTTAAATAAAACGTCCAGATTAATTAGCAGGGGATCAAAGCAGAGCTGGTTCAACCCTCTCAGCCCCAGCCACATGTGGTCCACAGGCCCGGTCCACACATGTGGTTCTGTTTAGCTTTGTGGAAAGGTTAAATAGGAAACTTGGAGAACAGAAAAAGAGCTGAGTCTTTTCATATTATGAAATTTACAAAAGTCTCCCGAGGCATTTACAGACCTACAGACCCACCGACCTACCGGCAGCACGAGACAGACGTAGGTAAGCGGTTGTTTAGTGTTTGTTTTGAATCATCAACCCCTTGCTGCCAACAGTCACCAAAGACGTAGCCCAAGCAGATGATGCAACACCCTATCCAGGGATCACTGTGTTCGTTTGTCTGATCCTGTGTTGAGGTAGCTGGACGCATCACATTAACTCACAGTCAGTCTCCAGCGAGCTGTGGCCCTGGTGGACCAATGGGGCGAAACAAAGGAGGCTGAACTGCAGACGGACACACACACTGTAAGGCTAAAAGCTAACTGTGGCTAGGCTAACAGTTCTTTCTCCCCTGTGGCCTTCATGTGGCCGGTAACCACGGAGACTGCGAACAGCCCAATCACACTGACTGTAAGTTCATCACGAACAACTTCATGAAGGAAACGGGAAGGAAACACTCCAGAAAAAAAGTTGAACTTATATTTCTTTTGATTTAATCATAAAATAAGAAAAACAGAACGCTGTGCCACTGACTCGCTCTCTGGCTCGCTCCCTGTTGTTCTTATTTTATGATTAAATCAAAATAAATAAAAAGTTCAACCTGTTCTGGAGCGCGGCCCGTTTTCTGTTGTGAAGTTACAGCTCCAAAGTGAGCAGCAGCGCCCTTGCAAGGCACCAAGACCTCGTTCTGCGCTGCTTCATTAACAACTGACAACATGACTGGTTGAATAAAGAGAGAGAACAAAAGCCTTTAAGAAAGAAAAAAATCTTTATTGGTTAAAATAGCTTTTCACAGATATGATTAATGAGTTTTTTTTGCTATCATGCACTTACACACTGCACAACAGTGGGTCTCCATGGAAATGATGGTGTAATCAGACCACGCTATCAAACGCATGCACGGTCCGGGTTGGACTGGGAATGGAAGACCTGCTCTTAGCCTCTCAAGATGGTTGTTGTAACCAGCGGTTGTCTCTGAACGCACTGCAGTGCTTTCTGTCTGGTGTTTTGTAAAATAAATTAGTAACATGCATATCAGAAAACACTTGCCACTTTTTTTTTTTGCATCATATTACACCCTATAGTCAAGATCTCAGTGCAAACACCATTGTAGCTGAAAAACCCATGAAACTTTCTGTTGAGTACCGAAATACTATGATGCAAAATTGAAGAAAAGAAAAAAAAAAAAAAAAAAAAACATGAAGAAATATCCGAATTGAAATTTCCGTCTACAGGTTTGGAAGTTGTGGAGCTACATTGGCATATACCTTTTTAATATATTTGACTAAATATTAGTCCAGCTCTATAAGCAGTCTTCTAAAAACTCACATTTGTGACAGTTAGCTTGATTTACAGTACTAAACATCTATCTTCTCAAGCAGCAACGATTACATTGAGTTTGAAACAAAAAAATAAAAAATCATTCACTCCGAAAAAAGATAAAACACAAATAATCATTCTACTGCCTTCCTCTACCTTTCAAAAGGAAACAAAATAAAAACAAACATACACTTCAAAAATAAGAATAAAATAAAGCCTTTCTTTCAGAGATGCTCAGGGACACATATGTAAGCATTAAAAAAGCGGTTGCTGTGTATCTGTCCTACAGCAGCTTGAGTCAGTCCACACTCTAGAAACTTCCCTCCCACAAAAACCCAAGACAACAAACAACAAAATAAAAAATAAAAAACTGACACCAAACATAAATTCAAAGTTTATCAGGAAATGACAGTCCACGATAATCAATAAAAGCAACCTCTTATTGCTGAGAAAAATGTATTGCTGAAATTTGGATTATGATCAATAAATATGCAGTTGGGTTGTAGTGACTTCATATATAATTACTATGGATATGACAAAGCCGTAGTTATACAGAGTTTGGCAAACCGTCCGCCATCTTGGCACCAAACATTCCATGACACTAACATTCTAAATCACATTCTAATTAGAATGCAGCTGTCACAGAATGTTTGGTACCAACATGGCGGCCATTAGAGTTTGACGAACTGTGTACATCTCTGGCTCTGGGATATGACCTTGGATCAGGGGAGGCCGTTGGAGGTAGAAATCGGAGGACGGGCTCATTGTAATGCATGGAATGGAATGAGGAACGGTATCACAAACACACGTGTTTGATACCCTTCCTCATTCCATACCATGCTTTACAATGAGCCCGTCCTCCGATTTCTACCTATACTAGCCTCCCCTGCCTTGGATAGTAGTCAGTCTTTCCTCTAGTGGTGGATGTCCTGCATGCTTTTACTAATAAATAAATATTCATCTTGAAATCATGAGCAACCTTCTCAAACGACCCTGTTTATGGAGACAGACAGACTTGAAGTCAGACAGAAGATGATTACGGGGACATATAAGCCAAGTGTTTTATAAACTACTTCCAAGGATACAAGAAAAAAAGACACTTTGTTATATTATTGAAGTGCAATATTTCTAAATGGAATGTCATTGTGTGTGGCCATAATAATAATAATAATAATAATAATAATAATAATAATAAAAACCTATTACAGGTGAAAACAAGATCATTAAACCAAACACATCGCCAAGGCATCGTATTCTCCTACAGTGAAACGAGGGACTCAGTTGTCGGGCGGGTTATGGGAACACTCTCTCACGTGTTCTACGTTGCCCACTAGTTGTTGTGTAGTTGTTAACACTTGTTAGCTCCACTAGTTTCAAAGTCATCAGTAACGTAACGTAATAGTACCTCCAACAGTGTTAAGAATTATAACGTCTCTTTAACAGCTAGAGTCTGTAGCGAACCAATGAGGACAGCGGCCGAGGGTAAGTAAGCCCCTAAACCCCCCCCCCATCCCATCCCCATCCCCATCCCCGGCCCCCTTCAAGAGAACGCACGAGAGAACACCTCCTAGTGCTCTCTGTTCTCGGCCTCTGCCCACCGCCACCCCCTCCCCCTCCCTCTCCGTCAGACGGGGGCTAGGTGGGAGGGGGGGAGGAGGAGGAGGAGAGGGAGGAGAGGGAGGGAGGGAGGGGGGGAGGGAGGGAGGGAGGGAGGGGCTAGACGTCTAGATCGTCCGGCCTTGGGCGGCTGCTCATGCGGCTGCTGGCTCGGCTGCAGGGCCGCGGGTCCATGAGGGCGAGCGGCTGGACCTCGTGACCCGCCGCCGTCAGTTTCTTGGTCTCCTGGGTGTCGTCGGGGAAGTCGAAGACCTGGGCGTGCGAGTTGGAGATGGTGCTGCCGTTCTGGCCCAGCCGGTTCTGCTCCGTGCTGTAGTTGGCCCAGTTCTGCTCGTTGGCCTGCTTGTTGTAGTTACGGCAGGAGTTGGTGGTCCTCTCGCCGGTGGCCAGCTTGTACCCCGGGGGCGACATGGGCGAGAGGGGTGCGGTGGGGGAGGAGCAGCCGTTGTAGTAGGCGTACTTGGAGGTGGACATGTCCTTCGGGGTGGGGCTCAGCGTCCCGCTCTGGGGGTAGAGGGTGGGGGGCTGCTTCCCCTTGACGCGGTCCTTGATGCGCTTGAAGAAGACGTAGAAGAGCTCAATGACATTGAGCAGCAAGGACACCAGGGACACCACCAGCATGAAGATGATGAACACCGTCTTCTCCGTGGGCCGGGACAGGAAACAGTCCACCCTGTGGGGGCATGGCGCCCTCTCGCAGGTGTAGACGGCTGCCAGGCTGAAGCCGTAGATGTACCACTGGATCACCAGGAAGCCCACCTCGAACGTGGACTTGAAGAAGATGCTGACGATGTAGGTCCTGAGGAGGGCGCCCTTCATCTTGACCTTGCCGTGCTCCTCCAGCCCGTGTTTCAGCTTCTTCATCTCGATCTTCTTCAGCGGTATGTCCACGTCCGCCCCATCGTTCTGCACCGCCCGGAGGCCCTCCTCCTTCCTGATCAGCTTCTGCTCGATCCTCATCAGGTAGAAGACGTGAGCCAGGTAGAGGAGGGTCGGCGTGGAGACGAAGATGATCTGTAGGACCCAGAACCGTACGTGCGATATCGGGAAGGATTTGTCGTAACACACGTTCTCACAACCGGGCTGCTGGGTGTTGCATTTGAAGGCGGACTGCTCGTCTCCCCAGGCAGACTCCACGGCGGTGCCCAGGACCAGGATCCTGAAGATGAAGAGGACAGACAGCCAGACCTTCCCCCCAGCGGTGGAGTAGGCCTGCACCTTGTCCAGCAGCCGCCCCAAGGCACTCCAGTCACCCATCCTCAGCCGGATTTATCTGAGATGACACAGAGAAAGGGAGAGCATGACAAGATGTTCCTTTAATGCAGTAAAACAAGAAGGAAATCATTTGTAAATTAAAAAAGAAAAAAAGGATATTTAAAAATCCAATGTACAATTGTTAGTGTATCGCTTATCTTTGAGGTTTACATTCTGAATTGTAAGTGTTCATATACTGGAAACACATTTGATTATGATGGTAATCCATCTCAGTGTTTGAGGGGAGGTGTCATGCCCAGAGGTCTCGTGACGGTTTTTCACAGCTACAGTGACGCACAAAACAAATCCAATTGCCGGAGAAGGCGAGGTGAAAATTAAACCTTCACCTGATGTCTGCTCTTTATTGTGTGCCAAATGTGTCTTGGTGTGTCTTGAATTCAGAGAGTGAATTAGAGCATTCAGATGAAGCTCTGTTGTTCTCCTTTAGGCAACGGTGAGAGAAGGCTGCCTTGTGTGGTCTTTACTAAACCTGAAACAAACCGGCTTCTTTTACAGATACTGAGGTAATACCTGTAATGTTGGAGGAAAGGGCCCAGGTTTGGGAAGCACATTTGTTTCTGTTTCATCAGCAAACTATAAAAGCAGCCTGCACAAGCCTGCCTGGTTCTCAAACTATAAAAGCAGCCTGCACAAGCCTGCGCTGGTTCTCATCAAGCCATTGTTTGTTAACAAGTCCAATAAACATGAAAGAATGTAGAAATAAAGGATGTGGAGAAAATTAAAGATATCAAACGTGGTTTGTGTGTGTGAGCGTAACTGTGTTGCTCTGTGTTGTGTTGCACATCGAACAATTGGTTATGGAAAATGCCCCCTACGTCCAAAACAACAAAACTCCCTCAAACCATTTCAGATGCAGTAACAGCTTTATCCAAACTGTAACAATTTGCCCTCCAGATGAACAAATCATTCGATATTGTTTTCAAACAGAATTGTTCATTGTATTCACACAGAACTCTTGTTGACTGTCGTTTGTCCTGGAGAACTCATCTGTAACCGAAGTGGTTAAACAGTGGCAGGACTGCTGTAATATAAGTATCATACTGAACAGCTTGCCATGTGTTTGAACAGAGAAACACATCTAGGGAACTAACTCTACCTAACAAGCTCAGCCTCGAACCTCCAGCCTCTATCCTCCAGCCTCTATCCTGCAGCCTCTATAGTCCAGCCTCTATCCTCCAGCCTCTATCCTGCAGCCTCTATAGTCCAGCCTCTATCCTCCAGCCTCTATCCTGCAGCCTCTATAGTCCAGCCTCTATCCTCCAGCCTCTATCCTGCAGCCTCTATAGTCCAGCCTCGAACCTCCAGCCTTAATCCTCCAGCCTCTATCCTCCAGCCTCTATCTTCCAGCCTCTATCCCCCAGCCTCTATCCTCCAGCCTCTAACTCTAACCAACTGCCTTTGCATTCTATGGGGATTGTAGAGAAGCACCGTCCTCTCTCTCGCAGGGACCCCCTGAGTCTGCAGTCTGATTATCTCCCCCTCTCCCACAAGTGTGCCCTCCTTGACTCCCCCCCCCACCCTTCCAGAGTCATTGTATCTGTGAGGATGAACCAGAGGCCAGTTTACAGCAGAGAGCACCGTGTTTTATTGCAGGTTTTCTGCCACCAGACCATTGGTTAATAAAACATCCATGAGGGAGAGTGAACAAGTGCACACTTCAAGGAGAAGGGTGAGAGAATGCTCAGTCCAGGGTGTTTCACCTCCCCTGCTGAGGACCAAAGTCTCGGTTAGTTCGCCTGGCACTCCGATCATTCTCTCTGAGCGCGCTCAGATCGCCTTCTCTGCTCTGTGACCATTCTCTCTGAGCGCGCTCAGATCGCCTTCTCTGCTCTGTGACCATTCTCTCTGAGCGCGCTCAGTTCGTCTGTCTGCACTAGCCAAGTTTCCTCTGAGCGCGAGTCTGCAGCGCGGGGCCCCTGATCATCACGCTCCACCTAACACCTGACCTGCTTACAGTGTCTCTGTATGTCTTCCACAAAGAGCCCTCTATCACACATACTCAATAGATTAAACAATCGATTCATCAACTGAATTCTATCTGTAACCTATAGCCTGTAGGCTGCAGGATGTAGGATGTCCCTTTGATAACCGAACAATGACCAACAGTCATGGTAAACATGATGTAGATGGGTAGGGACCATCAGTAGACAGGGTGCACCAACCAACCAACCAACCAACCAACCAACTAACTAACTAACCATCTAACTAACTAACCATTTAACTAACCAACCAACCAATCAACCAACCAACTAACCAACCAACCAAATAACCAACCAAATAACCAACCAACTTACCAACCAACCAACTTACCAACCAGCTAACTAACCATCTAACTAACTAACTAACCAGCCAACCAACCAACCAACCAACCAACCAACCAACTTACCAACCAACTTACCAACCATCTAACTGACTAACCAACCAACCAACTAACCAACCAACCAACCAAAAAACAACCAAACAACTAACCAACCAACAAACCAACTTACCAACCAACTAACTAACTAACCAACCAACCAACAAGAGAGCAGCATGTGCCTTTACTTCAGTAATAATGCCCCTCACCCTGCCTACTTCTGGGGAGAAACTGTGTCACCTCTCTCTCACCTCCCTGCATGCAGGTTGAACTACAGGTAAAGAAAAAGTCATAATAATCATAAGACAGACTGTTGAAGTCTAGCATGAATGACAGAAATCCCGCCAGTTTTCTACATGAGTGAACCGGTGGCCCCAATTCTCAGACAGACAGAGTGGAAAATCACCAAGCAAGCTGTGGGACAATGAGTCCAGGAGCCACAGACTCAATGATAATGGTACCATGACAAAATCCACTCACATTCACTGTGATCTTAATAGGTCATCATAAATAGTTAAATCAATGTATTTAATCATTGATTGTCAATGTTACTAAACAATCTAAGAGCCACCTGGAGACTTAACAAATCAATGATGACAATGGCAAAAGATAATGATGACAATGGCAAAAGATAATGTTGAAGAATTGATAAGAGCCCCACTGAGATGAAACCTCTGAGAATTCAGCTGGTTTGAAGAATACGACTCATCAAGTTAGGAGGACATCTGTTGAATATCACCCTCAAGACTTCCTCACCAACAAGAGGAACATTTTAAATCCCGGCTGCAGGGAAGAACTTTAAAAGTCTGACTGACCAAACCTATTTCAATAAGAATGAGTAAAAGGTCTGAGCAAAATATCAATAAACCATGTCGATAAAACTGGTGATGGTGCCGTTTGTTTTAGCATTAACTAATAGAACATAAATCAATGCCCATGTCTACAGCAGGGATAAGAAGCTCATTATAATTTGAGCGCATGTCCTCCGTTGTTTGTAATTCATCACAGGGTAATACATGTCAGAATCCAATTTATCTACTTCGGGTTATTTATCTTAGTTATAATCAAATGGAAAAAGGAAACTTTGAAAAAAAAGGGAGTTAGGCTGTAATAAAATGTTTAGGCAAAGTGAGACAAATGAGTCCATGTTTAATCTAAAGCGACTTGAAGGATCGCATAAATATTTCCTTGAGTTATGACTAAAGCAGAGAAATACAGAGCTGTGTGGGGTTTTTTGGACCATAATGTATATAAATACCTCGTCGCTCCGTCGCTTAGGCACTGCGCGTCCGGATTCTGAGCGCAATCCGTTTCTAAACGTATTTTCTGACCACGATGAAAACACAGTCAAAAAAAAAAAAAAAAAAAGTTAGGCAACTTCTTCAGGTCGATGAAGAGAATGTTCTTTCGCTGAAACTCACCTGGAAAGTTACTGAGAAGAGTCCTGAGGGACTTTCTCCGTCACTTCTTACAATCAGTCACCGCTTTCTTGAAATCCAAGTTTGGGACCACGGAGAAACTGAGACGGAGTTGTCAAACTTCCCTTGCTTATAACAGTGCTCGTACGGGATGGGGGAGAAAAAAAGCATCGATGGGGAGAAAAGTTTCAGTCACCTGATCTCTACGTCAAGAGTTAGACCTCCTTGCGTTTCTTCTCTGTACTTTTCTTGGTGAAAAGTAATTCAATTAAACCCCCAAAAAGTTAGATTGCTAGAACAGCAAAGATTAAATGCGTAATTTTGGAATCACCGTGAATTTAATAACACTTGGAACATGACCCGTAGGCTACCAATTAATCCTTCTAATTATAGGCCCTCTCGCGTTCCGTTATCTTTGATTACGCGGCCAGTAAGCTGAGTTGAGGAGTAGATGTTAAGTGATTATAAAAGATCCAAATGTTAATATATATTATATAGTAAGACTAGACCTAAAGCCCACAGTACAGTAGTTATCAAACTTTAATATTCATGTCTATCTCTTCTTGTTTGATGTGATGACACTTAGAATATGTCAAAGATGTATTACAACCACCAAATAATCAATACATATTATTATGTTACATTCAATATTGTCACCTATTGTATTGAACATGAAAAGACGGTTGACCGTGATCACAGACCGATAGACTAAGGCATGCAGTCGAGGCTGAAGAAGAGCACAGGGCCCGTATCGGCTGTGGTGGGGTGTTGCTTCCATTAACAAGTTTATGTCGCCACCTAGTGTGTGTACGGGAAACCTGCAGTTGAGTGAGACACAATTCGAAAACATGCTTTATTTTTTTCCAGGGAAAAAAGCACAACATACACAACATTCGTCATCTCAGACACATCAAGATTCAAGCAAACTTAGTTATCTAACTAGTTAATGCAAGCTTTGACAAACAAAACAAAAAAACACAATATGCAATCAATGAAAGTATACTTTCTCTTAGTGTAGAAAATAGTCAATAATCAAGTGAAATCTACTAAAAGTCAAATGCTTTTTATTTATTCCTCCTTTGCTCCATCTAGACTGCCGTCTCCTAAACTGAGTGGCTGTTTGTGTGCGTCCAGGTCAGCTGACCAATCAGGGCTGAGCAGGCTGGCCGGTTTCTCCGCCGAGTTCAACAGATGATGGTTGGCCTGCTTCCTGGAGCGATGTTTCATCCTGACACAGACCAGATAAAACACCTCCAGGACGTTCAGGGCCAGAGACACACACGCCACCACCAGCATAAAGATGATGAAGATGGTCTTCTCCGTGGGGCGCGACATGAAGCACTCCACGCCGTTCCGAGGGCAGGGGTCCTGCACGCAGTGGAACATGGGGTCCATGAAGAAGCCGTAGAGGTAGTACTGGCCCACGATGAACGCCAGCTCCAACGCTATCTTGGCAAACAGCTGGGTCAGGTAGCTACGGAGCAGGATGCCCTTGATCTTGACCTTCCCGCTGTCGTCCGTGTACTTGGGCCTTTTCATCCTCGCCGCCCAGCCGTCCGTCTGGCTCTGAAGCGCCTCCCTCATCTTGTTCTCCCGGTGGATCACGTGCACGGCGTGGCCCAGGTAGACCAGGGTCGGCGTGGAGACGAAGAGGATCTGCATGACCCAGAAGCGGATGTGTGAGATGGGGAACTTCCAGTCGTAGCAGACGTTCTCACAGCCGGGCTCCTTGTTGTTGCAGGTGAAGTCGACCTGCTCGTCCCCCCAGACGCTGTCGGCCGCCGCGCCCAGGACCAGGATCCTGAAGATGAACAGGACGCTCATCCAGACCTTACCGATGGAGGTGGAGTGGGACTGGACCTTGTCCAGCAGCTTGGAGAGGTACGACCAGTCCCCCATGGCGTCTGATTACTGCTGGCTCTGTGTAGGGGAAAAAGAGATGGAGATTGAAGTTCATCAAGTTCATTCCAGAGAATAATCTTTAAATCATTTCGGGGTCGTTTACCTGACAATGATTAAGACTGGTCCTAGTCTTAGACTATAAATACATGTCTATAGAAAATCTCTATTGAAAGTGTGATTAAGTCCAGGATTTAAATGGCACTTTTAATGGAAAATCTCCATTCAAGATGGTTTTTAGTCTGGGATTAGCCTCAATCTAGGTCTGGGAAACAGGTCCACAGTACAGAGATAAACTAGGCCAGTAAAATGGCTGTGATAACGTTGGTGAGATGGAAAATAAGATGAATAAATACTTTTTTCTCACAACAATCAAGATGTAGTAAAAACCACAGTTTATATTTAAATGCATGAGGCACAGCTGCATAGTATATCAAATAGAGCCCGTAGTGTGAATCAGGGGAGGCTGCTGGAGGTAGAAATCGGAGGACGTGCTCATTGTAATGCATGGGCCATTCCTCATTCTGTTCCATACATGGACCATTCCTAATTCCGTTCCATGCATTACAATGAGCCCGTCCTCCGATTTCTACCTCCACCAGCCTCCCCTGGTTTGAATACACACAAGATGATCAACTCACCTGTTGATGATGTCCGGGTCAGAAACTCATTGTCATCTATACGGCTCTGAAGATGTACAACGTTCTAGAACGTTCTACAACATGGGATGGTGGTATTGATGGACTCTGAGGGGAGGCCGCTCTTATAAACCTGAAGGGTTTGGTCTGTCTAGCCAGCTGCGTGTCTGGGGTCACATGGTCTCTCTAGCCAGCTACGTGTTTGTGGTCACACTCTTACTCCCAATCAGACTTCAGTTCCGAAGTATTAGCCATTAGCCGAAGTATTTTGCAACTTCTGCTTTTTTGATGTCGTCTGTCTTCTGGTAACTCTGATGACCCTTTCATCACTCCCACAAAAGCATATGCTTGACTCCCACTCCTACTGTGACCATGCAGAATACCACATACCAAGTCAACCTGTAACCTCCGCTCCCCACACCAGCCTCTGTCCAGTTCTAACTGGACTGGAGAGGAGAAGAGTACGAGCCTCCCAGACGGTGAAGAGGAAGCGACCACCATATTCTCTATGGAACTGGTGGGGTTCGAACGGGGGGTATCTCTCATGGATGTCACAGACGTAAACCATTATACCCAAGAGAGCGTCCCTGATATGTGGGCTTCATCTGGGCTTAGAAGTGGCAGACAGGGCTGCCATTTTTTCAACCCACCTCCGCTACATTCACCTTTGAACTCCCAGAGGAGAGATCTGGTTCACGTTGGGCACCATTGTACGTGCCGGGTTTGGACCGGGGACATCACCCATGGATGACACTTTTATGAGCCTGTCCTCCGATTTCTACCTCCACCAGCCTCCCCTGGAATGCAGAGATAACTCCTGGTACACAGATGAGGTCCTCTTTGTACGAGGATGAACACAAACTGAAAGAGGCTGGCTTCCCCAGACCCAGACTAAGCTCTTGGCCTAAAAAGCATTTTCAATCCAGAATCTCCAATGGCAGTGTTTAAC
>NW_028152298.1:7500-32500 GCF_951799395.1 Argentina silus | reverse complement strand
TGTAGCATTTTGTAGGAAATGTGATTGTGTGAAAATAAACATGTCAGATCTGGATCTCTTCTCTTCTCTTCTCTTCTCTTCTCTTCTCTTCTCTTCTCTTCTCTTCTCTTCTCTTCTCTTCTCTTCTCTTCTCTCATTTGTCACAAATTCTCTCTCTTTTTGAACAGTTCTTTGCATCGCCTGTCAGACCCACACTGGAATCTTTAGCTGGAATATATATATATTAGTATATTAGTATAATATATTAGTGAGTCATTGCACATGTTCACTTCTCCTGTTAGCTTCAGGAGAGGCTGGTGGAGGTAGAAATCGGAGGACGGGCTCATTGTAATGCATGGAATGAAATGAGGAATGGTGTTAAACATGTGTGCTTGATGCCATTCCCAATTCCATTCCATGCATTACAATGAGCCTGTCCTCCGATTCCTACCTCCACCAGCCTCTACCTCCTACCTCCGTGCTGGAACCTGGTACACTCTCATATTAGCTCTCATCGGCTCAAAAGAGCCATCATATAAAGGCACAATCTGTAGCTTTTATTTGCTAGTGTTTCGCCTGCACTTGTTTTTTAATCTGTGGGGGTGGATCAGATCTATCTGGCAGATTGTGAGTAGTAAAAGGGAAATCAGCCAGCTCGATCTGATCCTGGATAGCAAAAAAAGAATCATTCTGATCCAGAATAAAGGTTTTGAAATACTGGGTCATGAGGAGCAGTTCTGACGCTGCCCTGTCTGCTCTCTGTTCTGTACTCTCTGGAATAAAGGGAAATGGCTCCTGGTGGTTACACCACCACAGCATCTGCCCTCAACTTCCCTCTCTCTCCTATTACTCACAGGGAGCCAAGGGTCAAACCGAATAGAGAATAAACCAACTCAAACCAACTCAAACCAACTCAGAACTTTTAAGATATGACTAAAGGGCATCACTAGATGTATGTATTACATGTATGTATTAGATGTATGTATTAGATGTATGTATTAGATGTGTGTATTAGAATATATTACAGAATTCTAATACACCACTCTTTATATTAATGACAGAGAATAGATAGCATCTAGTTGCTGGGTTGTTGCTGGGAGTAAACACTACGGTGAACGGGGTGGTGTGTGGCCGCTGTGGGTGTTCTGATTTGCCTGATTTAACCGCGCCGTTGCTTTTTTCCCTGGAGAGAGACTTTAAATACACACATGAGGTTTTGAAAGACACTGTCAGATCTAAGTGAATGATGTGTCCACCGCCCACTCAGAGACCGTCTCAGCGTCGACGCGAGGTACCGTATGATACGTTTCTGATATACCTAACCTAAGGTTCAGTGGTTCCTCTGAGGGAGGAATGTGCTTCACACCGGTCGCATCTGGTTGAAAATCAACACAGCAGCTGTTTGTTATCATCATGTGGAGTAAAGATAAGCGTTTCAGCAGCAGGGGAGGCTGGTGGAGGTAGAAATCGAAGGACGGGCTCATTGTAATGCGTGGTATGATGTCATTCCTTATCCCATTCAATGCATTACAATAAGCCTGTCCTCCGATTTCTACCTCCCCCAGCCTCAATGCATTACAATGAGCCCGTCCTCCGATTTCTACCTCCCCCAGCCTCAATGCATTACAATGAGCCCGTCCTCCGATTTCTACCTCCCCCAGCCTCAATGCATTACAATGAGCCCGTCCTCCGATTTCTACCTCCCCCAGCCTCAATGCATTACAATGAGCCTGTGTGTGATTTCTACCTCCCCCAGCCTCAATGCATTACAATGAGCCTGTGTGTGATTTCTACCTCCCCCAGCCTCCCCTGTTCTGCAGATACTGCCCCCGCTGTGAAGCCTCAGTGTTTGCTGTGGTCCTGATACGGCTTATGTTTAGAACACAGTGTCGTCTTACCATGTTGTATGAGCATATTTCTCCAGACGTTCACCAGACGTTCACCAGACGTTCACCAGACGTTCACCAGACGTTCAACATTCTAATTGATCACCAAATACAAACAAACAAGTCAACAAGACAACAAGACAACACCTGACAAGTTTTTATTCATTTTATTAGCAACAACATAAATACTTTCAAAAAATTCCAAATCAAAAATATTTACATGGGAAAGAATTATAAATACATTCAGAAACGTATTTGTTTTATGTCACTTCAGGACAGTTTGGGTTGAATGTCCCTAGCAGTTTAGCAAATCATTATCATATGTCATGCTTCAATATAGCAAACAGCATAGAAAATATTGTGTTGTGAATTTGTGAATCTAAGAAGTTTGTTGAAGGGTAAGATTAAGATGGCATGAGACGTCCTTCTGAACTGGACACCCTGAATAAAACACCACATGCTATTATGAATTATCATGAACATACATTTTTAGACATTATTGTGATTGTAAACATATTTTTTGCCGATTCGGATTTGAATGGAAGGACTCGATGAATACAAGCAATGTTCATAGCTTCATCTTGCCCGCTTCTCTATTCAGTGCAAATGTCACCATGTTACTTCTGACTGTCCAGTCCTTCCAGACCACCAGGGGGCGACGAGGAGCTGGCGTTTGATTTTGAGCAAGTCTCGTCTCTCGTCTCTGTGTGTCAACAGTGTTTACAGGAGACGGGTGACATCAGGCTCTACTGGACGAATGGAGACCCCCGTTCATCCTGCTGTGCATGGCGATGGCCACTGGGGCCACTGGGGCCCCCTTGTGGCGCCTCCGGGAACGACACCTAGAGCACAGCAGGTAGAATATCTCCACCACGTTGAGCAGCAGAGACACGCATGCAACCACCAGCATGAAGATGATGAAGATGGTCTTCTCCGTGGGACGGGACATGAAGCACTCGACGGTGAAGGGGCAGGGGGCCCTGATGCACACGATCCTGGGCTCCAGTGTGAAACCGTACAGGTAGTACTGGGCCACAATGAAGCCGGTCTCCAGCAGGATCCTGGCGAAGATGTTGGCCATGTAGCTGCCCAGCAGGTTGCCTTTGATGGTCACGTGGCCGCTGTCGTCGCTGTACTTCGGGGCTTTCGTTGTCTGGTTCCCGTCTTCGGCCAGAAGCCGCCTCAGCTTGTTCTCCTGGTGGATGACGTGCATCACGTGACCGAGGTAGACCAGGGTCGGCGTGGAGACGAAGATGATCTGGAGGACCCAGAAGCGGATGTGCGAGATGGGGAAGGCCTGGTCGTAGCAGACGTTCTTACAGCCGGGCTGCTTGGTGTTGCAGACCATGCTGGACTGTTCGTCCCCCCACACCTTCTCCACCCCGGCCCCCAGGATCATGATCCTGAACAGGAAGAGGACGGTCATCCACACCTTCCCGATGACGGTGGAGTGGGACTGGACCTTGTTCAGCAGAGAGGACAGGAACCCCCACTCTCCCATGTCGGCTGGTTGTTCTGCATGGGGAGAGAGAGAGGATGTAGATGTTAAGCGTGCTGTTGGGGAAGTAGAGATGTGGATGGAGTTGCACTGTACAGTGTTTGCAGTGTTGTGATAAACTAAAGGTCTGGATGGGGAGAAATAGAGAGAATAATATGGAGGTTAGGTGTAGTATATATTATATTATATATGGAGGTTAGGTGTAGTATATATTATATATGGAGGTTAGGTGTAGTATATATTATATATGGAGGTTAGGTGTATTATTGGGGGAACAGGGTTGAAGGTTGAGTTACAGTGTGTTTATTTGTTTATCAGAATCCCCTTTAGATGTGGCCACTGCTCTCCCTGAGGTCCACACAGAACATACAACACACAGCTGTGGACAGAACAGTTATACACTGTACCAGAACAGTTATACAGTTATGCAAGCAATGGTCAGCCCCCAAACCCCTGCACAATCACTCCGCTCTTCCACCTCGGCTGCCCGCCTGGCACTGCCGCCTCTACGTGGATGCAGTGGCCGCGCTACTCGGTCACGGCTTTTCACTGTCCTGGCGCCCCGCTGGTGGAATGAGCTTCCTACTGCTGTCAGGACTGCAGAGTCACTTCCGATCTTCCGCTGTAGACTGAAAACCCATCTCTTCAGGCTACATCTTAACAGTCCCTCCTAAAGACCTCTTCACCCCCACTACCCCCCTGTACTAACCCTAACCCCAACTCTTGAGACTTCTTCACCCCCACTTCCCCCCTGTACAAGTTCTCTCCTGTTAATAAATTTAAAAAAATTAAAAAGAAAAAAAGAATTGGCTTCTGGCATTGTGACTGTCTATGGCCCCTGGTGTGAGCATTGAGCATTAACCCCCTAACCCTGGTCTGAGCATAGATTACTTTATCTTATGATGACTGATGGATAGATGATTCACTTACTTAAACAAATGTATTTGTTGTAAGTCGCTTTGGATAAAGGCGTCTGCTAAATGCCATAAATGTGAATGTAAAATGTAAATGTAGGCTTATGTTATTTATACATGATGATGTTAAACTGTTTCAGTTGAGAAGACAAATGATTCAAGCAGGAAAAAAGAAACATATCAGCAGAAAGTATGTCTTTGTTTTGAGAGCATGTGCTGTTTATGGTGTAGTAAAGCATAGTTAAGAATGTAAAGAGTTAAGCTGTAAAATGTAAAGAGTTAAGCTGTAAAATGTAAAGAGTTAACCTGTAAAATGTAAAGAGTTAAGCTGTAAAATGTACTGCATAACAGGAGACATACCACGCTGTCTCTTGTGAGGACAAATGCTGTCAAAGACAAATAAACATCTGTGTTGATTTCTGTCGGTCACTGAAATATACAATGTCAGAAGTAAATTCTACTGTATTAAATGATGATGTAAATAATCAATCGAATTTTAAAAATGTATTTAATTTATCTTGTATGGAAAATCAGGATAGGGAAAGCCGAGTGTGTGGGGTATGTCTCCATGCTGCGTCTGAGTGAGGTGTCTGAGTGAAGCCCCTGACTGTCTGTAACGGCCACAGTGTGTTCTGTCTGCATCAATGATTCACCTGCTTCAGGCCACGCACACACACTGACACGGGGCTATGGACTAGAATATCCCACACACACTGACACGGGGCTATGGACTAGAATATCCCAAACACGACCGTGCCACTACCAAAACTATGTTCTAAAAACCGTCGTTTCTAAGCGCATTAGTCTTATAGAGTTGATAAGAATTGCCAATCTTAGAATAGTTAAAACATGAATGAAATCAAATGATGTTATTTGGTGACATCAGATTTAAAGTACCAGATGAGAATTAGAAATACTCCATGTTAACATGTTAACTGTTACTGTGACGAAAAGGAAGGACAAAATCAATAAGTCTTACCTTAATACAACCTCCTCCTGGAATGAATACAGCCACCAGCTCAGCTGTGTAGAACCTGCCTGCTGTACAGCACCTTGAACTTTAGAAATTGCACAATTCTGCTGCGTTGTGGCATCTGTCACGTTGTCCCTGGCCAGCAGAAATAATAAATCTGAGGTTGAGGATTTGGGAGAGTCAAGTCTGGGATGATGATTGTGCAGGTTAATTATTAACAGAGCTACAACAATGTGAATTCTCTGTAATTTTACCCTCCTCAATAATCAATAAACTATCTGCCAGCAACCTCTTCTCCTCCTTGGCCCCATTAAATGAAATATGATTGTGATGTAACCTTGCCCTCTGCTAATATTTTATAACCGATAAATATCTGTCTGGGCCGGGAAGGTACAAGGTAATATGAGGTCAAGAAGTTTCACACTAAGATTTCTGTTTGGATGTTTGCTTTTTTTATATACATATTGTTTTGTCACTCTGATACAAAATGAATAAATTGGTAGTTTGGCAGGATTCCAGCTCAGAGACAGATACTGTTCTCGGCATATGATTCCTGCCAACTAATGAGAATATTGTGATAAGACCCTTTATTTATTCATCTTAATTCATTCATTGGATTTATATTGCACCTTCCTACACACTTTCTAGACACACAGGCGCCCACATCGTGAGGGAGAGAACTCGTCACGACCAAGGTGAGACAGAGACTCAGTACAGCGATGCTCTCATCATGTGTCATGTTTATTTGGATTCTAGCAGATATCTTATCACTGGTATCTTGATATTTCAGCCCCTTTATGACAGGGTTGCGGGCAACGCTCCTTATTCTGAAGTGAAGCCCCCTTATGACAGGGTTGCGGGCAACGCTCCTTATTCTGAAGTGAAGCCCCCTTATGACAGGGTTGCGGGCAACGCTCCTTATTCTGAAGTGAAGCCCCCTTATGACAGGGTTGCGGGCAACGCTCCTTATTCTGAAGTGACGCCCCCTTATGACAGGGTTGCGGGCAAGGCTCCTTATTCTGAAGTGACGCCCTTGCACCTAACTTCCCACGCAAGGCCTCCCCAGAGAGGAAGATGTTCCGATCTGTTTCATGTTTCTGAGATCACGCTGACGGTGTCTCACTGTCCTTCTCACACAGACACACAACACTGTTCATTGTTAGACAGCTCAGTTATTAGTTTATTCATTAGTTTTATTTTTCAAAACAAGACACAAGAACATGTAGCGTGTGATGAGATGCATCAGCTGTTTTTACTGTTCAGGCCTCGTCCACCAAGGCTTCAGGGGGTTAGAAACACAACATAAGTTAACAATTAAATTATATTGGAGAGAGAGAAGTTTGCTCTGACACAAACATGTCTTGCATAATGCTTACAGCCGGAATGTGATGACTAAATCACATTTTTAATTTCCCTGATATAGTTTACTGGCAGTGAGTGTCCCATATGATACTTATCAGTGCTCATCGGAGCATTACCCACACTCAACATAAATACAATACAACACTTTAACAGTGCAATGCTTTAAAACGATTATCCATAACATTTTTCAATGAAACTGATAAAAACAAGGTCATTTAAAAAGTCAAAACACTTTGACTTCCAAGACACCAAACTAAATATACAGGTAGTGTGTTTACTCAAATCCCCCCCAAAATATACACTCTTCATTAAAAAAAAACACTCAAGACATTTTAATCAATCAACTATCTGCCAGCAACCTCTTCTCCTCCTTGGCCCCATCTAAACTCCCCGCGGTGCTCTGCCCACTCTCAAACTCCAGGTTCATCTTGTTCTGTCTGTGAGTGTCTACGGTGTTCCAGCCAGGAGCGAGGCTGGCGGGGTTCTCTGCCGTTGTGATGTTGTGGGTCCCCTTGCCTCTGCCACACCGGACCCTGCTGCACAGCAGGTAGAACACCTCCACCACGTTCAGCAGCAGAGACACACACGCAACCACCAGCATGAAGATGATGAAGATGGTCTTCTCCGTGGGACGGGACATGTAGCACTCGACGGTGAAGGGGCAGGGCGTCCTGGAGCAGGGGAACATGGGGACCATGAAGAACCCGTAGAGGTAGTACTGGCCCACGATGAAGCCCAGCTCGATGACGATCTTGAAGAACAGCTGGGTCAGGTAGCTGCCCAGCAGGTTGCCCTTGATTATCACCTTGCCCTTGTCATTCGTGTACTTGGGTTGTTTGAGCATGTGGTTGCCCGCGGCCTCCTGGATGAGCAAGCGGAGCTTGTTCTCCTGGTGGATCACGTGCATGGCGTGGCCCAGGTAGAGCAGGGTCGGCGTGGACACGAAGATGATCTGCATGACCCAGAAGCGGATGTGCGAGATGGGGAAGGTCCAGTCGTAGCAGACGTTCTCACAACCGGGCGTCTGCGTGTTGCAGACGAACCCGCTCTGCTCGTCCCCCCACACGCTCTCAGCGCCGGCGCCCAGGACCATGATCCGGAACAGGAACAGGACGCTCATCCAGATCTTGCCGATGACGGTGGAGTGGGACTGGACCTTGTCCAGGAGGGCGGAGAGGAAACCCCAGTCACCCATGGCTGAAGACGATGATGATACTCAGTGGCTCTCTGGAGAGGACAGAGGACAGAGGAGAGAGGAGAGAGGAGAGAGGACAGAGGAGAGAGGAGAGAGGAGAGAGAAGAGAGGGGGAACATGTTGAAATAGGAGTAGACCAGTGTTTGATACCATTCCTCATTCCATTCCATGCATCACAATGAGCACCGTCCTCCAATTTCTACCTCTGCCAGCCTCTCCACTTGGCTAGACTGATAGAGCAGAATAGTGTTGAATGGAGATGGACACACAATGAAGGGATGGAGTACAGAAAGGGTACAAGATGAAGTGATGATGGTGGCTGACTAAAGACAACATCTGAAAAACATGAATGTGAGTGAGAGAAGAATAGATATCGTAATAGTACTGAAATACTATAATAGTACGATTGTAATATAGTATTTATGTTCGAGTAGGCTTCAGTAGGGAGCACTGAAGGAGAGGGAACAGCTGAAGATGAGGGTCTGTGAGAAAGGAGAGGGAACAGCTGAAGATGAGGGTCTGTGAGAAAGGAGAGGGAACAGCTGAAGATGAGGGTCTGTGAGAAAGGAGAGGGAACAGCTGAAGATGAGGGTCTGTGAGAAAGGAGAGGGAACAGCAGAAGGTCTGTGAGAAAGGAGAGGGATCAGCAGAAGGTCTGTGAGAAAGGAGAGGGAACAGCTGAAGGTCTGTGAGAAAGGAGAGGGAACAGCTGAAGGTCTGTGAGAAAGGAGAGGGATCAGCTGAAAATGAGGGTCTGTGAGAAAGGAGAGGGATCAGCAGGAAAGGCAGGAGACACCCAGGTCCATCTTATCCCTGTCAGGTTTTTCCACTCAGTTCACTGTAATCATTAATCAGACGTTTGGAACACACACACCGTGGCGTGAGGCCAACTGTCATAAACCCAAACATTTGTAGTTCATGAAAACGTTATTATTGAGGTACGTTATATGAACCCATGTTTAACAAAAAAGATAATTGTCATTCATGGAAAAGTGATTTCAAACATTTGAAAAGTAAACAGTCATTGATTAAACGAGACCTGGATGTATACGCAACGAAAATAGGTAAACTTTAGTTAGTACAGATTAAGTAAAAATATAAAGTAAATATCTACAAGGAATGAAGATAAATAAGAGAGTAGGAAAAGGTGTCACAATTAAACGCTTTCAGTGAATGTGAACTGAAGCGTGTAAATGTAATGACATTCATTAGTTCACTCTAAAACACATTATTTGAAATGGGGGAAAAAAAATCATCACATAAAAAAATCTAATAAACCCCCATATTAGTATTTCTACAAAAGCATAAATGTGAAGTGAGCAGTGAAAAGTTGCATCTTACCTGTTCCACCTGTCTCTGAAGACCTCTGGGTCTGGAATGATCACTAACACTAGTTGAACCTTGAGTTTGGTCCTGTCATGATGTAATAATCAGCAAATGAGGTTTTAACTCTTCAGAAGTTAACCCTCTCAGGACCGGCTGGACCTCGAGGGACCGTAATGATTGACAGACAGCTAACAACGACGCAGGGGTATGCGTGCCTGACACACCACTGTCAACTCGCTTATCTGGGATAGGTTGAATCTTGCAGAGTTGAAAGCTTTTTTATTAAATAAAGACCACAGATATATTGGGTCTTTAAATTAGAACAAGATAAATCTAACCAAACACGGTGAAATCAACCAGAATAGAGTCTTTATAAAAGATCAGTTTATTCAATAAAACAAAATGGTGGTATTACAAAAATATGCATAAAAAGGAACAAGAAACTGAGGTCCAAAATAAAATACTAGTGTCTTAAAAAGAAAACATATCTATCAATGTTTTAAAAGAAGTGGAAATATAAGGGCCGTAAAGATTGTAAATGTACAGATAAGTCTGGGCTGTGTTATCATCCAAGCTAGCTGTGTGAACAGGGCTTGTGTACAATAGCTGTCTCACACTCGGGTCAAACATGGTCAGATCTGGACCTCCCCTGTGTTCTCCTCAGACCCCTCCACACTCTTTGTCTCCACACTCTTTGTCACCCCGCTCCCTCCTCCCCCTCCTCCCCCTCCCCCCAGCCGTCTCCCCCCAGCCTCCTCCACCCACCCCCCCGCTCCCAGCTTCCTCTCCTGCAGCTCCAGCTCCAGATTGACCCAGTTCTGGAACACATGGTCCCGGTTCTCAAACGCAGCCTTCTTCTCTAGAACAGGGGTCACGGGGGTCACTGTGTAGTCCTGAGTGAAAGAATGAATGAATGAATGAATGAATGAATGAATGAACGAAGCTCGTTATACAATCTCAGAACAAACATAAAGTTGCTTCAACAAGATCTACAACAAAACACACATCAAAACCCATCGAGGAGGATGGAAAATCCCCCCACAATAAACTTAACAACAACAACAAAACACTTATTCATTCATTTCCATCCATCTCAGTGTGTGCGTGCGTACCTGTTTCCGGTCCAGACACTGTTTGATGGCCCTGAGGCAGAGGTAGCAGAGTTCCACCACGTTGAGCAGCAGAGAGACGCACGCCACCACCAGCATGAACCAGATGAAGACGGTCTTCTCGGTGGGCCGCGACAGGAAGCAGTCCACCAGGTGGGGGCAGGGGAAGCGGCTGCACACGTAGCGCGCCTGCAGCGTGAAGCCGTACAGGAAGTACTGACCTGATGGACACACGGAAAACAGCAGAGAGAGAGAGAGAGAGGGAGAAAGAGAGAGAAAGTGAGAGAGAGAGAGAGAGAGAGAGAGAGAGGAGAGGGAGAAAGAGAGAGAAAGAGAGAGAGAGAGAGAGAGAGAGAGAGAGAGAGAGAGGGAGAGAGAGAGACAGACAGAGACAGATAGATACAATTGAACACATTGAAAATGTATCATGTTTGTCCTGGTATGGTATGCACGTGAATACATTTCATGCATTACAATGAGCCCGTCCTCTGATTTCTACCTCCGCCAGCCTCCCGTGATATACTATATACAGTAGAAGGAACCAGAAGGAGCCTCTGACCTACGATGAAGCCGACCTCCAACAGGACCTTCACCAGCAGGTGCACCACGTAACTGCGGAGGAGGCGGCCCCGGAGGTTGATCTTCCCGTTGCTGTTGCTGTACTTGGGCACCTTGTAGCCCTTCTTCAGGAACAGGTTGGCCTGCTCATCCTGAACCTGCTTCTGCATCCTCTCCCTCACCTGCGTGGGAAGAATCATCATCATCACTGTCATCATCATCATCACTGTCATCATCATCATCATCACTGTCATCATCATCATCATCATCATCATCACTGTCATCATCATCCCTGTCATCACTGTCATCATCATCATCATCACTGTCGTCATAATCATCATCACTGTCATCATCATCATCATCATCATCATCATCACTGTCATCACTGTCACCGCTGTTGTCATCATCGTCGTGATCATCATCATCATCAATATCATCATCAATCACCAAAATAATGATATATTATATCGATAGCACTTTTCTCGAACCTAAAGATGCTTCACCTTCTGAAAGGGTCGCAGGCATGTAAAGTGCTTTGAATCCATAAGAAAGCGCTATACAAATGTAATATAGTATTACTATTATTATTATTATTACCTTCTTCTCCACGTGGATCACATGCAGGACGTGGCCCAGGTAGACCAGGGTGGGTGTGGAGACAGAGATGATCTGGAGGACCCAGAAGCGGACGTGTGAGATGGGGAAGGCCCGGTCGTAGCAGACGTTCTCACAGCCGGGCTGGTCCGTGTTGCACACAAAGTCCGACTGTTCATCGCCCCACACCTTCTCGGCGCCGGCGCCCAGAACCAGGATCCGGAACACAAACAGGACCGTCAGCCAGATCTTGCCGATGACGGTGGAGTGGCTCTGGACCTTGTCCAGCAGACGGCCCAGCAAGTCCCATTCACCCATTTCATGCGCCAGTTGTAAAGTCTGCTGAAGTGGGGAATCGAGGTCCAGTTCAGTTTCTTTTATCATCGTCAGAAAAAACCCATGAATACCAAAAACGTTGTACGGACGTTCGATTCAGTCCAAGTCTATTATGAAAATAGGGCTGGTTTTCCAGACACAGATAAGGCCAAGTCCTGCTCTCAATAACACTTCCAATGGAGACTTCATTGAAGATGCTTTAGACCAGGAGTAGCCTTAATCTGGGTCCTTAATCTGGGTCCAGAAAACCAGGACATTGAGGGTATCAATTATGCCAGGGCAGAAATCAAAGAATCAAGACATTATCCTATTCAATTAATCTACAACCCACACTTTAACGAGTTAAAAACACAAGATTAGCAGGTTTAAAATAATCTAAGTGACCTACATCTATTAATATCAACAGTATGCAAGACCGCGGCCTCAAGGTCCACGTTTATCAGTTGCCATGGGCTGGCGTGAGCCGCTGGAGAGAGGACATTGATAAGTGCGGCCCCAGAAGCTGATGTCAGGTATCTTTCTACAGAAACGTGGAGTAACAATAAAGTGTGCTCCAGTTTATTTTTCCTTTCCTCAGGACTCCAGTTCCATAACAGGAGTTCCATAATCTGGTGGGAACCAAGGCCGAGACCTTGTTTAACCTCTAAACAGTGATAGGTCTATGCTACAGACGCAAGGCATCTCCACATCATTCCCCTCTTTACATTACAAACAGTCCAAGTGCCACAGACGAGTCCAACAAACCCCGGGCCATCCTAACTGTTTCAACTACAGCTGACTGATTCCTTTGAGCGAACGCTGATGTACTACACTTTTTTTTTCTTTGATATTGTTTATATCGTTTCCCCCCCCCCCCATCAACCCTTATACTAACTCATTTAAAACACATTCTAGTCTAATTCTGAACCTTATTCAGCTAGAACACACAAACTTCAGAGTAACCTTATTAACCATACTGGCCAATGCAATATGATCAACAACTCACAACTAACCACACCGCAGTTCACTGTAACTCTGTTCAGAGATCATTGCATCAGTTTTTAAAAATCATAATTTGCATGTATCTGATATTCAATAATGTAAATCTCTAAATATGTGATGTAATTCTCATAAAATATGAGTTCTTTGTGTCTTCTAACTTACCGATGGGATAAACCCAGAAGAGACGATGAAGCCGGGTGTCTCTCAAAGGAGGATAACAGTCAGGAAGAAGAAGAAGAAGAGAACCTTCCCATCCGTCCCCTCTTATGGAGGAGGCACCGTCTGAACTACAAGACTACATATCCCACTTTCCCTCTTATGGAGGAGGCACCGTCTGAACTACAAGACTACATATCCCACTTTCCCTCTTATGGAGGAGGCACCGTCTGAACTACAAGACTACATATCCCACTTTCCCTCTTATGGAAGAGGCACCGTCTGAACTACAAGACTACATATCCCACTTTCCCTCTTCCCCCTGCCCATTATGATGACCTAGGGCAGGGTTTGGGCGTGGGGGAATTCTATCAAACCTGAAACCATTAGATGGTCATTTTGTGTCTTCTGTGAGATCTATAAATGCCAATATTCAATAAAAAAAAGTTTGTTTTGAAGCCAGTTTAAACCAGTCTTAAGGATACTGCTAACAGGCAGCAAGAACACATGTTATACATGTGGAATGTGCGCAAGTAAATTATGAATTTCCTCTGTGGATTGTTACTTCATAACAACTGGTTAATACCACTGTAGACTTTATCATGTCACTGCAGACTTGGCTGCACGTGTCCTTGTGATGTTCACCAACATCGTCTGACCTGGTTTGTCGGCTGGTCAGAAGATTGCTCTGTTTGTCAACATGGTCGAGGTCGGAGGAGGGGAAAACATTTACAAAACCATGTCGTATTTGGAGAGAAAAGCATAAGACACTATTGTTCCTTTTTCAGTTGTTGTATAGTCAGAAATAACATCCTCAAGACAATCGACAAGTACAGTATTTAAATAGTCACAACTATCTTTATTGGGGCTAAATGGTTTCTTTATGCAATGCATAACATATTCATGTCAAGGGAGGCTGGTGGAGGTAGAAATCGGAGGACGGGCTCATTGTAATGCATGTTTGATACCATTCCTCGTTCCATTCCACACATCACAATGAGCCCGTCCTCCGATTTCTACCTCCACCAGCCTCCCCTGACTCATATTCCCCCACTATAAATATACTGTAGATGAAAGGTGATCCAACACACAAAGCCTCACAAAGTCTTTCTGCAATCACACCACAACACAGCTGTCAATCAAAAAATACATTTCAGTTTCAACTCTTAAATATCAGTCGTTCTCAAAACAACTGGATTAACATAATCAGGTTCAAGCTCAAAAAGCACAGCTCCTCAAAGAACCCTCGTCTCAAACCCCTGAAATCAGATCACAACCTCACTTATAGATACCAGCGCAGGCCAATTTACAGACTACACTCCTGTATCCATTATATTCTCTGAATAAATAAACATTTGATGCAAGTAAAGCTTCCAATCATTACACACAGTCATTCAGTGTAATAAAATGTATCTTTAAAGGTGCTCTACAGAGCTTGTGTAGAACTTCAGTCACTAGTCCTAAAATGAGCTCTCGCAAGCCAAAAGCCTAACCCTAACCCTTAAACTGAGGACTGTGTGGTCTAATGAGATAAGTCGGGTAAAGGGGGCCAAAGGTCAACTGAATTGTTTGGTGCCCCAGCAGCCATTGAAAGTAAATAAAAGGGCGAGGATATAGAAGAGGGGCTTTAGTGGTTTTGACTTTGGTGTACTATCGCTGTTTGTCATATTTTGCTTCAAAAATTTAGTTAATGTTTGATAACAGAACACAATCTCTGTGTCTGAGTCGTCTGCAGGTGTCCAGCATGGAGAAATGTCAATCAGTGCAACGCTAAATCTGACAGAACCAGGTAGAACTGGGAATGCACAGGAGAATTAGACTTTGAGAAACGGCTGATCCAGAACGTTCTATCAGGCACCTTGTCTTGTCTTCTGATTTGTCTGCGCCTGTCTTGTCAATAAAAACATCATCTTGTTCTCTGAGGACCCACTGTCTGATCCTTCATTATTGATCACTTCGAGTCCTTCAGTTAGATCATGAACCACAAAGACAACACCAAAGCCAGGATCTGATGTAAAGAATTAGAAACACAAGTTCGGTAATGCATCTTTAAGACTGTATAGCTAGCTAGGAACAATGTGTATTATATAATATAATAGTATTAATGAATTGTCCAGATCTAATAATGCTATGGCTACTATAACAGTGTCCTGAAGCTGGAGTTCAGTCTTCCATACGGGGTAGAGAGTCCTCAGCTTGAGCTGGTGAGCATCCGTGATCCCAGGACCCAAACCCACTCTGGAACACACTGCACAAGTCCATACTGGAACAGACAATAACACAAGGAATACAGGGTTAGCGTTAGCTGTACGTTAGAACACAAGGAATACAGGGTTAGTGTTAGCTGTACGTTAGAACACAAGGAATACAGGGTTAGCGTTAGCTGTACGTTAGAACACAAGGAATACAGGGTTAGTGTTAGCTGTACATTAGAACACAAGGAATACAGGGTTAGTGTTAGCTGTACGTTAGAACACAAGGAATACAGGGTTAGTGTTAGCTGTACGTTAGAACATCCTCATCCAGAGGAGAAACCTTAAAGGTGAGGTCTATGGGAAGCTGTGGAGGTCAGTTGGGACTACGGTCTACTGCATGTTGACCACCAGCTACTGTAGATATATTGTAAGTCGCTTTGGATAAAGGCGTTAATTTATAATATAAATTATAGAAATAATAATAATAATAATACATATATAAATAAACCTGCATATTGTTCCATTATTAAACTTAAACCTTCAACCTTCCAGAGTCCTATTCTTAGACACCTGTGTCTCAGTATGTGTGTGTGTGTGTGTGTTCAGTACCTGCAGTGTGTGTGGCCAGTAGCCGGTGGTCTTGTGAGCGACGCCCAGGGTGGAGACGGCGTGGCGCGCGTAAACCTCCGGCCGTGGCACGAGCCAGCCTCCCGCCCCCCCCCCTCCTCCTCCTCCAAACCACGCCCCCCCTCCTCCGGACCACGCCCCTCCTCTGCAGGACGACGCCACGTGGAGAGGCACCAGGCTCTGGATGAAGACTCCGTGGTGGCCGTACTCGTGGTGCAGGGCGCGGGAGAAGCTGTCCAGGTAGGCCTGGAGAGACGGAGCAGAACCACAGCTGTCTGAGTAGGAGGCAGTGGACTGACAGGAACATTAATGCATTCAAACACACAAGTGTCACTGTCCCGTAGGAAGAGGTCCAGTCGTGTGACGACACTGTACAGTGTCATTATGGGGATGTTTTGTGGTGACTGAAGGTTCGTGACTGAGTTATTGGTGTTTCAGCTTCAGGGGTACAGTGCATCTGATCCCCTAAAACTGATAAAACGCATGTCATGATGCATTCTCAGGGTGTGTGTGTGTGTGTGTGTGTGTCTGTGTCTGTGTGTGTGTGTATGTTTGTGTGTGTGTGTGTGTGTGTGTCTGTGTCTGTGTGTGTGTGTATGTTTATGTGTGCGTGTGTGTGATCTAACCGCAGATCCAGAGAGAGCAGCTCTGCCAGGAGAAGGCCTGGAGCAGGCCCCGTTAGAGATGTTGACCACCGCTCCTCTCCTCCTCTCCACCATGCCGGGGAGAACCAGACGCGTCATCAGCGTTGCCGCGGCGACGTTCCTGTTGACGACGTCCCATAGGCGATCCTCGGACTGCTCCGTTAGGTTCCGCGGGTTGCCGAGGGACTCGTCCACACAGTTGACCAGGAAGCCTATGTCCTTGTCCCTCAGGGCGTCCTTCACAGGCTTGCTGGCCGCCTGCCCCTGGCTGAAGTCGGCCACGACCACCACAGAGTGGACGCCGTAGGCCTCCGACACGGCCTGGGCGGTGTCGACAACGCCAGCCCTCTCCTGGCTGACCAGGATGATGCTGATGCCCTGCCTGGCCAGCTCCTCTGCATAGGCCTGCCCTATGGCCTCTGAAGCCCCTGTGGAACATAGGCAGACAAGAGGTCAGCCATATTGAGAGAGAAAGATAGAGAATTACTGATAATTCAATTCAATTCAACAACGTCCGTCAATGCCAGCGGGGGCAATTGGAAAGGAATTGTCAGAAGAAGAACACAAGCAAACAGCCGGACATGAATAGACACATTCAATACAACACACAATACATGCAACACAATCACATTGACTGTGTCGGCTAGAACGGCGTTAGAGCGCGTTTGCGCCTTACCATAAATGACGGCCCATTCACCGTAACGATGGGCAAGACGCTTGCCTGGCATCATGCGAGGAAGGAAATGCACCCGTATCAAGCTGCAGCATTCCCGCATCAGGACCAAAGCTTTACTGGCCGTATACAGAGCACCGACAATGGCCAGTGTTTCCACGTACGAGTTGCATGACCGAGCAATTTCTCTGTACAAAAGGTCGAAACTGTCAACAGCTGCCATGCTAGCGCTAGCCTAGCCTAGCCGTGTCCCGGGTCGCTGTTTTTAGAAGCTCGGCACGCAGAGCCTAAGTGATGCAACGCGAGTTCTCAAGCGTACTCTGAAGATGTCGAATAACCACGATGGATGATCACCTTCACTTGCTGCCAAGTTAAATCGCAGTGTGGTACTTTGCCATGTAAAGTAAAGAAAGGAGAAGGTCTCTGCGGGTTTGACAGATGAGGCTCTTCTACAGCGAGACGAAACCCCGGAAGAGGATTCAAAACAAGGAGCCCCACGTGACTGCCGCTGTCACGGGGTTTAAAGGCGCAGTAACTAATAGCAACGCTTCTATGTCATTATGAGATTACAGTTATTGTATACAACACAAAACTATCGGTCATACAAAAATTGGCCACAAATACTTAAACCTCTACCAGCAGTAAAAAAAAAAAAAAAAAAAAAAAAAAAAAGTAGCTAAACCGTCATCTGCTTTTCTGAATATCCCACAATGCAACGGCGTCGTCGGCTAGCTGGTTGTTTCCATAGTGACGGAGCTGTCACCGACGTAGCCAGCGATGCTACATCTATGTAGCATCTTCAATAACAGTTGAGTTATGTAAGTATAGCAATGCTCTCCATAACCCACATTAGTAAATTGCTTAGCTATGCCCCGCTTCTTCAAGTTAGCCATGCCGGTCTAGCTAACTGGCTAGCTAGTTAGCATACCACTGCAACTTGCAAGCCGACAGAGTTGATTCGCAGCCAACCTGACCCGCACGTAACCCATTAACTAAGTTAACACCACTTCATATTCTTCAGATGCTAGTACTGTGTAGAGAAGGGAGTCCTCCACCTCTTCATCATCGTCATCGTCATCACCAGGACCATGATGTCCCAGTTCTCTGCGGAGGACGAGGCTGAGCTGCAGTCCCTCCTCAGGCAGCTGCTGAAGAGCATCAGGGACAGGATCTCAGGAGCTCCGTCCATAGAGTGTGCTGAGGAGATCCTGCTGCACCTGGAGGAGACGGACAAGAACTTCCACAAGTAAGTCAAGCTCATGACTGAGTTAGCTCGCCGAGCACAAGCCTAGGGATCATCTACTGTACAAGTAAGCTCATGACACAAGTAAGCACAAGACTGTGTTAGCCAGCCACGCAAAAGCCTAGGCATCTTCTACAAGTAAAGCACTATTGAAACTCCCGCTATCCATCGCTACTGTGACTGACTGGCTTTGAACTCGGGTCGCCTCCACGACACAATACTGTGTAAGGCTGCCAGGCAGAAGCTTAGGTGTTAGACTTTAGCTCGGGGGTCTAACCCAAGGTTTCAGGTCTCGAGCATGGCTTTCCTTTACATCCATTGCCTCTGTAGCATTTCCATTGGAGCATTAAGCTAAAGCATGATGGTGCCCATCCACCTGCCTCTTCATCCTTCCACCTGCCTCTTCATCCTTCCACCTGCCTCTTCATCCATCCATCTGCCTCTTCATCCATCCATCTGCCTCTTCATCCTTCCATGTGTCGTCCAGTGTTGTGGATTGTATCTGTCCTGGCCTCTCTGTTCACACACGGTGGTACGACGCCAGGACGTTGACGTGGTCTGCTGCTGTTCCCCAGTTTAGGGTTTGTGAGGTACCTGCGTCAGTACGTGGAGAGCTCCGTGGGGGCGGTGATAGAGGAGGAGACGGAGAGCTGCGCCCGGGGGGACGGACACGCCATCGGCTCGGGACATGACACGCTGGTCCATGCTGTCACCAGGAAGACCAGGGAGTCCGCAGAGTGAGTAGCTCTGTGTGTGTGTGTGTGAGTCCGTGTGTGTGTGTGTGTGTGTGTGTGTGTGTGTGTCCGTGGGTGTGTGTGTTTGTGTGTGTGTGTTTGTGTGTGTGTCCGTGGGTGTCTGTGTGTGTGTGTGTTTGCGTGTTAGTTTTGTGTGTGTGTGTGTCTGTGTGTACATGTGGTTGTCTGTATGCGTGTGCGCATGCTTGCAGGTGTGTGTGTGTGTGTGTGTGTACATGATAGGCCTTCTGCCTCCTATGATATTATGACACATTGCTCGGACCCTCCTCCTCGTCTCTGGTTCCCAGATACAAGCAGATGATGCAGACTCTGAAGAACACCATGATGGTGGTGGTGGAGTCTCTGATCAACAGGTTTGAGGAGGACCAGCTGAGGAAGGAGGAGCTGCACAGAGAGGCTCAGCACCAGCACCCCCACAACCACTACACCGACAACCACTCAGACAGCGACTCCTCCTTTAACCAGGTAGGCTGCAGAGACTCCTCCTTCAACCAGGTAGGCTGCAGAGACTCCTCCTTCAACCAGGTAGGCTGCAGAGACTCCTCCTTCAACCAGGTAGGCTGCAGAGACTCCTCCTTTAACCAGGTAGGCTGCAGAGACAACCGCTCGCAAGCATACACACACACACACACACACACACACACACATACGCACACACACACACACACACACACACACACACACACACACACACATACACACACGCAGGGCAGGGCAGGGCAGGGCAGGAGGGGACAGGAGGGGACAGGACAGGACAGGGCAGGGCAGGGCAGGATGGAGGAGAGTTCGCTCCTGAGGCCCTCCTTCCTGCCTGGCTCCAGACCTGCAACTCGTATGGCTCCAGTAGTCACCGTTCACAGTGCCATTAGTCCCAGGGGTTAGTCCCAGGGGTTAGTCCCAGGAGTTAGTCCCAGGAGTTAGTCCTAGGAGTTAGTCCCAGGGGTTAGTCCCAGGAGTTTCCGCCATAGATTGAAAACCCATCTCTTCACCTACATCTTAACAGTCCTTCCTAAAGACCTCTTCACCCCCACTACCCCCCCTGTACTAACCCTAACCCCAACCCTTGAGACCTCTTCACCCCCACTACCCCCCCTGTACTAACCCTAACCCCAACCCTAGAGACCTCTTCACCCCCACTACCCCCCCTGTACTAACCCCAACCCTTGAGACCTCTTCACCCCCACTACCCCCCCTGTACTAACCCTAACCCCAACCCTTGAGACCTCTTCACCCCATCTTCCCCCCTGTACAAGTTCTCTCCTGTTAATAAATAATAATAAAAAAATAAAAAATTGGCTTCTGGCATTGTGACTGCCAATGGCCCCTGGTGTGAGCATTGATTACTTTGTCTTATGATGACTGTTGGATCGATGATTCACTTACTTAAACAAATGGATTTGTTGTAAGTCGCTTTGGATAAAGGCGTCTGCTAAATGCCATAAATGTAAAATGTAAATATGTTAGTCCCAGGGGTTAGTCCCAGGAGTTAGTCCCAGGGGTTAGTCCCAGGAGTTAGTCCCAGGAGTTAGTCCCAGTTAGTACCACACAGACATGGAGCTCCAGGCAGGCTGCAGGCTACTTATTAGATATCACAGTAAAGCCTCTCATGGTTTATTATTGTACAACACATAGTTTCAGTTCCCAGCTATACCATAACACACCTTTTGGACGAGTAAGTAGGTCTAATATTTCATGATTTTATGTTTTATGTGATAATCAATAAGGCTACTTCCAGTCTCAGGGGGTGAATGTGGCCTGGGCTGGTTGTCCAGGCGCCAGAGAGGCTGTTGTGTAATGCAGCTGGCAGAGACTGTGTTGATTTATGGAGGCAGGGCAGAAAGCTAGCAGGGCAAAGAGGGACCCACCCAACCATCCAGAGAACACGTTACTGGCCGCCCTGCCCTTGTTACTGGCCACCCTGCCCTCGTTACTGGCCACCCTGCCCTCTTTATGCAAGCATGAGTTCAGGTCTGAGTAAGAGCAGCTAGGACGGGATTCTCTGTTCTACCTGTAAACCATTACACCACCTCAGGTTGAGTTCAGGTGTAATCAGCTATATTTTGTGCTGTAATTATTACACAAAGTGGCAGCTTATTAACACTGATGACGTAGTAACTGCTGCTGCTTATTAACACTGATGACGTAGTAACTGATGACGTAGTAACTGATGACGTAGTCACTGATGACGTAGTCACTGATGACGTAACTGCTGCTGCCTGTTGTGTCTTTTCAGAGTTACGCTTTTATCAAGCAAGAGCAGCTGCAGGTCCTGGCGGAGAAGCTTGACCCCAGCAGGCCCAAAGAGGTCAGGGGCGGGCGGGGGGGGGGGGGGGGGGGGGGGGGGTTGTTGAGTTGTGTTGAGTTGAGTTGTATGTGTTGTGTTGTGTTGTGTTGTGTTGTGTTGTGTTGTGTTGTGTAGTATTGATGTTGTTGTTGTGTTGATGTTGTTGTGTTGTGGTGTTAGGTGCGTTGGGAGGCCCTCCAGGCCCTGTGCTGTGCCCCGCCCTCTGACGTGCTGAGCTGTGAGAGCTGGACCGGCCTGAGGAGGAACCTCTCCGCTGCCCTGGCCGACCCTGACCCTGACCTCAGCGTAAGACCACACACACACACACACACACACACACACACACACACACACACACACCTCCCTGCTGCCCTGGCTGACCCAGTCGTCTCCTCAGTGTGAGACACACACACACACACACACACACACACAGACACACCCACCTCTCTGCGACCCTGGCCAACCCAGTCATGTCCTGTGTGACACAGAGATGATCAGATTCACACCCGTCTGAGTCAGAGGCTCTGTGAGAAAGTTTGCATGTTTGCCTTCAACAAAACACCTTAACAGTGAACTACTTCTGGAAGTTAAAACTCACCCCGGGAGACGACGGTGCAGTGATACGCATTTAAAACCATGTCACATAAACAAGACGTTGAAGAACAGACTACTCTGATGTGGGAATTTACCCTCAGGGATCTGCTGTTCCCTTTTCAATGTTTTATAAGCAGTGTTAGCTGCCCCCCCCCCCCCCCAGATAAACGCTTGTCTAACAGCAAGCCTAATGTGTGTGAAACGGCAAGGCTTCCCCCCCTGAGGACAGTCATCTGTGTTATAGCCATCTGTCATGATGTTGCGTTGCTGTTGTTGTTGTTGTGTTTCTTCACTCAGGATAAGGTCTTGTTGTTGTGTTTCTTCACTCAGGATAAGGTCTTGCGCTTCTTTGCCAAAACATTCTCCTCCTCCCCTCTGAACGTGACGAGAGAGATCTACTCCAGTTTGGGTGATGCATTATTTAGTTTCTCCTCCGTTTAGATTTCCAAACGTGTTTGTTTCATCGGCCCGTAGAATTCTGGGTTCCCAGATTAATAATGTTGAAATGCTCGATTAGATTTACACATTAGATTTCTGGCGTGTGTTGGATGTGTGGGATGTCTTGTTGATGAAGTGTTTTGTGTCTGTGGACGCTTAGCTAAGAGTCTGGAGTCGGACTTCCTGTACCATAAACGGAGACTTCCTGCCGGGTCAGCTGGAGTTGATGTCAACAGTCCTGACATGACACGTCTTCTCAAGCAGGTCAGAGCGCCGTCTGTCCACGCCACTTCCACCCATCTCTGTGATATTGTTTCATTGTTTCATTGTTTCATTGTGTGGCATCTGGACATTTTGTTTTCTGTTTCTTTTCATTCAGATGCGGTTGATGAATGATTTTCAGAAGGAGGTGACGACATTCTGGATTCGCTACCCAGAGAAGTAAGACCTTATAATATATAATATATCTGCCATTTAGCTGACGCTTTTATCCAAAGCCACTTACATTGCAGTGAGTTCATACATTTCAGTATAGATGGTCCCAGCGGGAATCAAGCCCACAACCTAAGCGTTGTTAGCACCATGCTCTACCAGCTGAGACACAGAGGACCACAATGTTCTATGAGTGTTGGGAACCTTGATACCAACAGTGGTTTTGTCTAGATTTAGTTTGGTCGGCCATCTTGATGAGTCATCTCCCTTGCCTGTCCAGGTACATGGAGGAGATCATAGAGAGCACCTTCTCCCTGCTGGCCCCCCAGGACCCTGGACTGGGGTCCCCGGGGACAGAGAGGGCCCTGGAGCCCATCCACCTGCTGGCCCCCCAGGACCCTGGGCTGGGGTCCCCGGGGACAGAGAGGACCCTGGAGCCCATCCACCTGCTGGCCCTACTGGACATCAAGGCCACCTGGTTCAAGAAGTGGATGGTGAGGACTCACCCCAACTGACCCTAACCCCTAACCCTAACCCTAACCCTTAACCCTAACCCTAACCCCTAATCCTATCCCTAACCCTAACCCTTACCCTGCCTTGACAGTTATTATCTCTTCTCCTCTTCTTCTCTTCTCTGCTCTTCCCTGCTCTTCAATACTCTTCCCTGCTCTTCCCTGCTCTTCTATACTCTTCTCTGCTCTCTTCTATACTCTTCTCTGCTCTTCCCTGCTCTTCTCTACTCTTCCCTGCCCTTCTCTGCTCTTCCCTGCTTTTCTATCCTCTTCCCTGCTAATCTCTGCTCTTCTTTGCTATTCTATACTCTTTCCTGCCCTTCCCTGCTCTTCTATACTCTTCCCTGCTCTTCTATACTCTTCTCTGCTCTTCTATACTCTTCCCTGCTCTTCTATACTCTTCCCTGCTCTTCTATACGCTTCTTTAGTACAGACATAACATAAACACTGGCCAATTGCCACTGCAGAGTGTAGTAGTCTCAGCGTGGTTATGATGATGATGATGATGATGATGATGATGATGATTATTATGATGATGATGTCACTCCTCTCTCCTCCAGCATGGTTACTACAGCAGGACTGTGGTGTTCAGACTGCTGGAGAGGAAGTACAAGTCTCTGGTGAGTGGCTGACTGGCTGGCTGACTGACTCGCTGGCTGGCTGGCTGGCTGGCTGACTGACTGGCTGACTGGCTGGCTGGCTGGCTGGTTGGCTGGCTGGTTGGCTGACTGACTGACTGGTTGGCTGGCTGGCTGGCTGGTTGACTGACTGGCTGACTGACTGGTTGGCTGGCTGGCTGGCTGGCTGGTTGGCTGACTGGCTGACTGACTGACTGGCTGGCTGGCTGACTGACTGACTGACTCATCATGTTAATACTAGTGCTGTTCCACTGAACCAGGACAGACTCTCCCTGGTCCGCTCTCGAAAAAGTTATCTATTAAAACTTAATTTTTCATCGACTCGTTGCTTTTTCACGACTTGTCATTAAAGAAGCTGTTACCGCAGCGATTGCGGGGTCTGCTTTTTAACGAGGGTGGTCCGATGGACGAGGTGTTGATGATGCCGGGACACACACTCCCAGGAACATCCGTCTCGGAACGGCCCCCTCGCTCACGATGACAAATGACTTGGCACCTTTACCGCGGTCACATTGTCTACAGCCGGGTGTTAATTGCCTCCGTGTCTAATGCAGGGTGAACATGAGGGATGATAAAGAAGATTCTACCCTTTATTGCTCTGCTCCGAGGCCGAGATCCTCGGAGAGAAAGTGCCGGTAATAACTCCAGTCAGGCCTAGTTATTCCCTCTGGTGATTGGCAGGTCGTGGGTTGTCTGTTTCCAGTCTTTCAGACATCCCTGTGAGGAATTATAATAATCCAACTTTATTATCTGTTTAAATGGAGACATTTCTTCTGGCTGTGGCGTGTCCCCCCTCAGGTAAGTGCCTGGGATAAGTGGTCCCTCTCTCTCCCTGCGATGCCATAATTACACATGATGAATGTGGCTCCGCTCCGTGGCGGTGTATCTACACCAGGGGGAGGCCGGGGGAGGTAGAAACCGGAGGACGGGCTCATTGTAAGGCATGGAATGGAATAGGGAATGGTATCAAACGCTGTTCATTCCATACATTACAATGAGCCTGTCCTCCGATCTCTGCCTCCACCAGCCTCCAGCTGATCTTCCACCAGACCTGCTTAAGTGTGGATGAAGGTGTTCTCTCTCCACCAGACCTGGTTA
>NW_028152299.1:0-11000 GCF_951799395.1 Argentina silus | reverse complement strand
AGGTAAGTTTCATCCTCTTCATCCTTTGCTAGTTAGACATGTATAAAGCTGTGCCGATTTTGTCAAAAGATAAAATATTGTCTGGAAATCAGCAACTGACCATACCATCGTTTGCGGGATTTGGCTTGTTAATGTGTAATGACAACGTATTGACAACCTGTCAGTAGGCTAGCTGGCTAGCGCTAACAGCTAACGGGTCCCATAAAAAGTGTACCCACACACTTAGAACAACGCTTTCTTAAAGGAATAATCCATAATACGTTGCAATTATTTTGAGTTGGGGGCTATCAACAAAGTTTTCTGTCATGGTTCATCCGCCCCCCCAAGCCGTGTCATCCGCCCCCCTCCCCGCCACCAGTGTGCTGAACGAGCGGGGCCAGTTCTTGACGACAGTGGTGGTGGCAGCTGAGTCCGAGGGGTGCTACGCGCGCATGGCGAGAGGTCTCATTGCCCGGTTTCGACGTGCCAATGCTCCTGCGCCAAAAGTCTTGCAGACAACTGCTGTCGGTAAGTTTAATAACAATTCCATTGAAACCTTTGATGAAATTGATAATCCAAGTGATGTACATATCAGTTAACTTCATATAATTTTTTTGCAAGACACACATGGATAACACAGTTATAAAAACATGTAACACATGTACACAAAATGTTGATATAATTTCATTGACAGCGGTTCATCCTTCCTGGAGAATCTGTTTGGTGACTGGGTTGCAGAGGGGTACTGTGGTCAGACTGGACATCCGACACCGGCTGCACCGCTGGGATGCTGTTGTCATCAAACAGAGCCACGCCAAGTATGGGGTGTTCATGAGTGCCTTGGCAGGTGCGGTGCTCGCCTACAACAAGGCGGACATGATGCTCCTAGTCCAGGCGGTCAGGAGTGGCAACCAAGAGCTGTACGCCAGGTATTCGGACGAGGAGATGATGGCGTTCCTCAAGCCTCACCAGGTCAGGTTGTATGTCAGGCGCATTACCCGTGGGGTTGTGGTAAGTGTGATATTGATCCATGTTTGAATTTCATGAATAAGAAGCAAACATACTTGCTTATTTGTCAATATGGATTCAACTGTACTGGACTAAGGTGTCACTCAGATCTAGTTTTGAAAATACATGTAAGATCATTAGGAGTAACGACTGATTTAACACTGTGACGGCCCGCTGGCCTGTGCCTTTCCCTTCACCATATGTAACCCTCTGTTTGCCCTCGTTGTTTCTGTGAGTGTTCCAGGTGTGCAGACTCTACCTGTGTCATGCTGTTTCCTTTGTTTTGCCTTTGCTATCTTTTGTCTTTGTCATTTGGTTTTGGTGCAGACGTTTCGCGCATTTGTTTGTTTGATAATTGCACCATATGAGAAAATAAAGCCAGTTTTGTTATTGGTAAAACCTACTCCGTCCATCAGTTGTGTTACACTCATTCTAGTTGTGACAACACTCAAAGCTGAGAATATATATGTTACAGGAGACCGCTTTGGTGATTGAGTCCATCATTGCAGAGTTCAGGGGACCAGCAGGCCTTGACATTGACGGAATCCACCTGTTCAAGTCGACAGAGGCAGTTGATGCTCACTGGGCAACTGCAAGCAAGCATCTCAGTTGCATGCAGGTGGGTTAATGTCTTTGCAGTCATCGTGTGTCATTATAAAACCATTCAAACTTGTATGGCAAAATTTCAAAGGACACCAGAATAAATAAGGAACTTGCAATTAGTTGTGCTTTTTCAGTATCCCCCTGGCATACAGCTCTATGTTTCTGTGAAGGTGGTGGTGCTGAATGGCGTTCGGCTGAACAAGCACAGGTGCCGGCGAGGCAGTAACTCTTTGGAGGGGTTGCACGCACACCTGTACAATGCCATTCCTTCACAGAGATGTGGGATTATGCCATTCCAAGTGAGTAATTTAAAAAAAAGAAAGAAAAAAAAAACACTTCGATATAGCGTAGTTTCAATGATGCATTTTATTTCACAGTTTTAGTCATCACTTCTAAGCATATACAATAACAGTCAAAATGGTCATGTGTTTCAGGTATACCTGATGGCCTTTGCTGTGCAGTGGAACAACCGCATGGCATCACTCCGGGTTGCTGGTGGTCAGACGTCGTGCATGGACGTGCGACAGATCCAGCGCATCAATCAGCAGGCCGAGGTTCTCTTCGGCAAGGATCACGTCCTGGAGCCCAACTTTGCTGCTCCAATGCCCGTCCCTGATGCGTACGAGCACCCAGACGAGGAGGAGCTCCTTGGCGTGGAGTATGCCATGTGCCAGTCCACCAGCTTCACTGCTAGGGACTACTATGTCCAGAAAGGTACAGTACTTAATCACACACTTACGCAAGGTTATCCATAGTTTTTCATGCATATTCTAGCAATGACGACAAACATGGTATAAAGTTAAGTTTTAAAAAGCAAAGAAGCAAAGAAACCGTGCATATTATTGAATGAATCCACAAGTGGTTGTTGTAACTACGCAGACACATTTGTGATTAGTACAATTACATATTTGCAGTTGAGGAAGAGCAGTCTCGTGAGGAGTCGGAGTCGGAGTCGGTCGAACAGGAACAAGGTGAAGATGAGGAGATGGCAGACGAGGGTCTTGGCATGTCTGCAGAGTCAGAGGAGGATCCTATCCACAGCGTCTGTAGGAAGCATGCCGTCCTAACCCAGGCAGAACAGGTGGAGGAGGAGGATAGTCCTGCTCTGCAAGATGTGCTTATGAGCCAGAGACATCTGCATCTGCCAGGAATAGAGGAAGTGGAGGCACTGGCCTTGCTGCTTCTAGAACTGGCAGACAACAGCGACCTCCACCTAGTGCCAGCCGACCTCAGGCAGAAGATCGCCACCGCCGCCAGCTCTCTTCACGAGCACGACAAGACCGCCGCCCTATTCGTCAAACAGTATGAGTCCAGGTGGGGCTACACCTTGTTTGGTCGGTGCCTTGTTTGAGTCAAAGTGTTTCAAAGTGTTTTAGCAAGTAGAGCAATACAGTCAGCCTATTTATTTATATTGTAGTTAAAAATGCACTTTGTTGTATCTTTTTTATACAAACATGTTCTGGTCTATGTCCAATATCCGGTCCAATCTAACCTCTGTTTCAATCTAACACAATTCATTTACATACCCTTTATTGTTAGTTTATGTTCAATTAATCTGTGTTTTTGTCATGCGTGTCCTCGTGCCGTTTTTTTGCGTGCATGTCCTTGTGATGTTTGTATGTCTTTGTCAGCTCCATGTTTAACTAAATGTTTGCAAATGTTTGTAAATGTTTGTCTCTCATCATCTCACTCATGGCCTGTACCTTGACGTGGTGAGTGGGCTTTCAACTAAACAGGTCTGCCTACTTGTGTTTGTGTGTCATAAAAATAATATATCTGTGCCCCATACATGGAATCTGAGTGCATATGTAGTAAATGGAAAAATGTGCATGTTGAAACCTTTACATTGGGTTCTTTGTACATTTTGAATGCATTTTCGTTTCACAAAATGCACTGTTCTCATGTCTTATTCAGTAACTGTTGGCGACCATCTGCGGCATTTTAGCAACCACACTCTCGCAGTTCGTTGGGACGAAACACATTCTAGTTAAAGAATAAAACTGTAATACTATTTGGTAATTTGTGAATAACATTTTTAAGTAATAATATAAATAAAAGTATTATAAAAGTATTTCAAGTATTTTGGAGTCTCTGTATGCTTGGGTTTCAGAAAAAAAGAGGAGGGTGGGACATGTCAAAAATGATTGTAGGTGAAACACCTAGAGTATAAGCTATAAGAAAATACTTTTACCAACACCCAGTTTATTAATTATGGGCTGCATGGTAAGTAGGATGGTGGGGCATATCTCATATCACACATCATAACACGAGGTGCAAGCATTCAGAAATGGTATGGTTTGTATGATCAGTTTCCCCTTATAAAGGGGAAATACACTATGGTATTTTTTGGTCAAAGCAATGCATCAATGGTGATCAAGTATTATAGACTACAATTTAATCTGACTCCAATAAGATGAGTAGGTTGACCTCGAATGTAGTTTATCAACTATGAGTAGTTTATCAACACATGAGTAAGGCTAAGAAGGGCTACGGAGGAAAGAGATATGAATGGTGGTTTATTTAACAGTTACCAATAACCTTAAATGTAACCAAGTAAACCAAATGAAAGAAATCAAGTTACATAGGTTAAAACCAGATAAAACAGAGAAGTTGTCTTTGTGTCTTCTCCCAGACTCAGAGGTGTCAATATGCATTGCTAATTAGATTGTGCTGACTGCACCCCCTGGGTGGTCATTACAATGAGTCGTGTGAATGGCTCAGATGTCTTCCAGACAAAGTGAGAGTGCATTAAATACATTCTTACACCCTTTATAGTTCAGGCCAAAAATGTAATAATTGTACACTTTTCCACCTAAATATATAAATCTCATCAATCTACATACCTGTTTACACCTGTTTATACTGTTCATACGGCATTCCATTTTTATATTTATTCTGCTATCTACCCTATTGTTACTGTTAATACATATATACTGCTAGACTGCATTGCCTATACAGCTCATATGCTGATACACTGTTCATACTGTAACCTATTTATTCTGCTTATAATGCTACTGCTATTCATTTACTGCTTACACTGCACTACTATACTATACTGCACTACTTACTGCTCACATACTGCACTACTTGTATATACTGTTCATTGCACTTTCTGCTTTTTGCACTTCTGGTTAGACGCTAACTGCATTTCGTTGTCTCTGTACTTGTACTCTGCACAATGACAATAAAGTTGAATCTAATCTAATCTAATCATCTACATCAACTCAAACTATGCAAATAATGTCAAATAATCAATTCTTATACATGACATTTCTGTAAATAGAACTTCAGGCCAGTGAACACCAGGGGGCATCCTTCTTTCTGATCATTTTTGATCCGATCCCAGGTTGAGCAATAGGGACTTGGGGGGGTCATGGGCCATTCCCAGGCGGTCTCCCATCCAAGTACTAACCCGGCCCGACCCTGCTTAGCTTCCGAGATCGGACGAGATCGGGCGTGTTCAGGGTGGTATGGCCGTAAGCGAAGGAACCAGCCCTCTGCACTGTATATAAAGTCGAGGAAAGGAGACGCCCGCCACTTGACAACACAAACAATACTGCAGTTGATACGCAGAAGGCAGGGAGTTATTGTGTAAGTCTCAGCTTATATAAAATGATGGCTACGTCTGGCAGTATCAATCGCGTTTATTAACTGGTACAACAGATAGGACTGATGAGAGAGCGCGAGGCTTCCGCCGTTACATGCTTATATATCATCTCTCTTTCCAATGCGCATGCGTACATACATGACAGTTATCTGGGGGGGAAAAACACCAAAACTGCAATTAACATTGCTTTACCACTCCACAGCTCATAGTTCATAGTTGTCAGTCTAGAATCGAGCTCAAGAGAAGGCTGAGTGAGTCACCAATTCTTAGCAGGTGGTTTTGGAGCAAACTGTATAAACTGTTCAAAACAGCAATATGAAACTGGAGCTGTGTTCACACTACAGCACTGTTCAAACTACAGTGGTGAGACAATAGTACACCCTACTGGTCGAAATGAGGAAAAGCTTACTGCACCGGGTATTCCCAGGTGGTCTCCCATCCAAGTACTAACCCGGCCCGACCCTGCTTAGCTTCCGAGATCGGACGAGATCGGGCGTGTTTTTTTTTTTTTTTAACTTTTTATTATCAAAAATACATATTACAAAGCATATTTTACATTATTTACAAAAGGTGTTCAATACATCTAACATGGACATGACATAAACACACTACATTAAACGTGACGGACATAACACACACAGAACTTTTTGTGAAAATGTATTCAAAACCCCAAAACCAAATCAAAGAACTAAAAAAAAGTGCCCAATGCTACACATTAAAAACTAAATCCCCAAATCCGGTTGCTGTTATCAGAGTGCTGTTTTTTACAAAGTGTTTTTCAAAATCCACCCTCCCAAAAGTGTACACTAATCTAATATTCTTTTTAAAAAGTGACACAAACAGATCCCACACCCTCATAACTCTCACCTCATAATGTGCTACATTCCTCCTACATACAATAGCATACCTTACATTACTCATTATTACATTCACCAAATTAACATTAACATTTTTCTTTATTCCACACATTCCAAACAACAATAGTTTCTTCCATTCCTTTTCATTTCCGACTTTCACCCCACAGTGTACATTCAACAAATTTTTCACATTCTCAAACAGTACAGACAACATTGAACATTCAAAAAATAAGTGATTAAAATTTTCATCTTCTCTTTTACATACATCACATTCCCTACATACATTCTTGTCAATTTGGTGCAAAACAACATTTGTGTAAACCCTATTGTGCCTAATTTTAAAATCATTGTGCTCACAGTCAATACTATTATATTTTACATTCAAATTTCCCCATACCTCTTTGACATTTAACCCCTCAAAAACCTTTTCCCACACCTTTTCCGACGCTGGCCTCTCCATCCCATCACCCAGTAAATCCGTGTATATACATTTAGTTGTGACATTTTCAAATTTAACCCTAAAACCCTTCCTCTCTACACTCAACTCTACCATCCTGTTTGATTCACCTACCTCTCCCTGTCCTAACATTAATATTTTCCACCCATTACTAATGCTGTCCCTAATTCTCTTGTACATTCCTATAATAACCTGCCTTCTTACATCCTTATCTACTCTTCTTATTCCCTGTATGATTTCCTGTTCTGATTTGAAATTGTTATTGCTTTTGGATATTAAATGTTTGACCTGTTTTATTCCTGCTTTTTCAAAATGTTTATTTACCAGAATTGCATTGTTGTGAGTTATTTTTGTGTTGTGAAAGATTGGTTGATTTAACACCTCCCCCTTGTCCACACACTCATACTTTACATGTTTTAAATATTTCCCCCACGCTTCAAAAACCTCCTTATAAAAATCTGATACTCCCTCACACCTTGGTTTGTTAAAAATCATACAAAGACCATTCACACCACATCCACCACACCTGTGCAAGTAATCCTCAAAAAAACCCATCCAACAATACTCATCCCTACTATATAAATATTTTTTAATCGTTTTAACCCTCAAAGCCCTTTTTTTCACCTCTACATCTATCAATTTTAACCCTCCATCCTTAAACCCATTCATTAATACCTTGTGCCTAATTTTTGCCTGCTTCCCATCCCACAAAAAACTATTAATGGCCCTATTTAACTCATTTACAACCCACAACGGCAGCTCTAGTGCACTCAACACGTGATTCACCCGTGATAAAATTAAACAATTTACTACTATCACCCTGCCCCTCAACTTTAACTTCCTCATTTTCCATAAATTCAAATTCTGCTTTACCTTATTCACTACCCCTGCCCATGTAACATCCCTTGCTTCCTTTTCATTCTCACCTACATTCACTCCTAACACTTTTATCATCCCTTTCGCAACTTTCATTGGTACCTTAAATTCCCTCATATCTACCTTCCCTACACACATAATTTCTGACTTCTCTATGTTCATTCTCGCCCCTGATGCTTTCCCATATTTCTCTAATAAATACATAACCCTATTTAAACTGCCTACATTTTTCACTGTTATGTTTGTATCGTCTGCATATTGATGAATTAAACTCCTCCCTCCCCCTGGAATATTGATGCTTTGTATGTGTTGATCTTTTTTTAACATGGTGGCTAATGGTTCTGCTGTTATGCTGTATAATAAAGATGATAATGGACACCCCTGCCTAACTGATCTTTCTAAACTAAAACTATCTGTCACTACCCCATTACACTTCACCCTACTCTTTGCGCTACTATACAATAATCTAATCCAGTTCACTAATCTATTTCCAAACCCAAATCTCTCTAATGTCCTAAACATAAACTCGTGTTCTACTCTATCAAATGCCTTGTTGAAATCTACACTCAAAACTATACCTCCCTCTTCCTTCATATGCCTCACTACATCCCTGACTGACCCTATCGTATCTGCTATATCTCTCCCTGGAATACTGTATGCTTGTGTTGATGAGACTATGGACCCTACTACTGACTTAATTCTATTTGCTAATACTTTTGCTAATATTTTGTAATCCGTATTTAATAAGCTAATCCCTCTGTAATTCCCTAACTGCAACTTGCTACCCTTATTCTTATATAATACTGTAATTAAACCTGTTGACATTGTTTCACTAACCTTCCCTATCCTTTCCATTTCCCTATATACCTTTAACAAAATTGGACTAAATAACTCGCTAAAACATTTATAAAACTCACCTGGCAGGCCATCAGAGCCTGGGCTTTTGTTGTTAGATAGACTTCTGATGGCCGCATTCACTTCAAATTCTGATAACTCACTCTCACACACTCCCCTATCACTATCTGATAACCTATGCTCAACTGTCCCTAATACCTCATCTACACTATCTTTATCTACACTACCTTTCTTAAATAAATCGCTATAAAACCCCTGTACTGTTTCCAATATCCCTACATAATCATTCACTATCTCTCCTCTTTCATTCTCTATTTCTTCTATATAACTCCTACACTGTGTCCGTTTCTCTAACCTCAAAAAAAAAGATGTGCATTTTTCCCCTTCCACCGCATATTGTGCCCTACTCCTAACTATTGCTCCTTTACATTTTTCTTTTTCATGTGCTTCTAATTCTCCTTTGATACCTATATATTCTGCTATGTTTCTATTCGGATTCCTATCTATTTGTCTTAGTTCTTCAGCCATTCTTTCTCTCAATACCCCTTCTTTTCTCTTTCTTGCTTGATTCCTTTTCCTACAATACCTCATACTTAAACTTTTCACTTGCTTTTTTACACATTCCCACCATTCACACACATCCTCCTCATATTTTTCACACATACTTTGCTCCACAACACACTTCATCACCATCTCTCTATACTCCTTTTCTGCTAACACACTCGCATTCAAACACCACACTCCCCCCCCTTTCCCTTTCTGCCTGTTTCCAAATTGAAATGTGATTGCTGCATGATCGCTATATCCTGTAAATGTGTACTGTATATTAGTTATTTCCCTTGTGATTTCTTGAAAAGCTAAAACTAAATCTATCCTACTCTGTTTCAAAACCCCATTAACTATCTGCCTCCTTGAAAATTCCCTTTTACTTGCATTTCCCTCCCTCCATACATCTATCAAATTCCTAACCTCAATCATTTCTAATAAGCCCCTCCTCCCTGAATCTTGCTTAAAACTATCTACCCTATATGTATCTAACTTGGTGCAACATACATTGAAATCCCCCACCAGAATACAATTTCCCTTACAGTGCACACCCAGTGAAACAAAAAACTCTCTCTTTTCAATCTCCCTATTTGGTGCATACACATTTATCAATCTATACTTTACATTATTGACATCAAACTCTACACCTAGCACTCTCCCTTTCCCATCATTCAAAACCTCTGTTATATTTTGCACCACATTTTCTTTTACAAATATTGCAACCCCACATGATTTCCCCAATCCACAATTTACAAACAACAAACCCCTCCATTTTCCCTTGACTTCTGTGATTTTATCCGTAGACCACTTCGTTTCTTGTATTAGTAATATGTCTGTTGTAAATCTTACCAGGACTTCCTCTAATTTCTCCATGTCATTTAGACCATTGACATTAAGCGAGGCAATCGTGACCATTATAAACAAGTTAAATAGAGTGTATGTCATTTTCAATATCATTTTTTCTTTTTCCCTTTCCTCCTTTCTTTGATTTTCTGCCAGCTGGCCAATTTGTTCGGTTGTCCTGCATATGCCCTCTTTCTCATTCCTTTTCCCATCAACATTTCCTCCTCAGACCCACTGTCACTCTTCTCCTCCTCAGTTACCATTGACACCATCGAGTCAGACATTTGGGGTGGGGGAGTTTTAGGTATTCCACCTCGCCAGCTAGCCGTTTCGTCTAGCGCGGGTGTATGGGTCGCCTCTCTAGACTCCATAGCTGCTTTCTTCCCTTCATTCGGGCGCACAGTTCTCGGAGGCAAAGGCTCCCATTGAGATCCTCTCCCTCCGGTCTTCTGTCCGCCCCCTTCACCCCCTGTTGCCGGGTCCACCAATGCAGCTACTTCCTCATCTAGGCTCGACCCTATACCCCACTTCTCCCCCGTCTGCTCCTCCATCTGGGTGTCTGGCACACCTATCACCCCTTCATTAATTGAGTCCTCTACCACTGCCCCTTCCTCATCCTCCTCACTCCCCGATTTACCTTCCTCCTCCGTCTCTACCGCGAGAGCGCTTCCCTCCTCCTCCCCTGCTTTACATACACAACCCGCTTCCCTATTTCCACACACTCCACACTTGTTTATAATGGTCACGCATTCCCTCGCATAGTGTCCCTGGTCCCCACATTTCCTACATAGGAAGTCCGGACACTCACGTACAATGTGTCCTGGTTGTAGGCACATCCTACAAACTTTGACCTGTCTATCATGAATAACGCGGAAAAACTCCGCTCCCTTTTCTGTATCGAATCTTGTTGAATACGGTAAAGACCTAACTACGTCGTTGAATTTTACTTTGACAAACCTTGTTCCTTCACATATCCTCGTCCCCGGCCACATTCTCCTTTTTATCGGCGACACTGCCATCACTCCCCAGTCCATAAGCTTCTTTAAGATTTCTTCGTCCGTTGTGTATACAGGCAGCCCCAGGAACGATACCACCATCTCATCGCTCGTTAGCTCCTTAGCCATGATCCTGGTCTCGCGGATTTTGAAGCCGTCCATCAGGCGCCTCTTCCCATTAGGGTGACTCATAGTCAGTTCGTATTTATTTATTCCAATGAACCGACATCCAACCACCAGCCCACATAAATCCTTCGTCGTTTTCAGCATCTCCATCATCGTAATTTTCTCTTCTCCTACTAATTCCAACAACACCGTTAAATCTTTGCTGTAGCTTGGCTCGTCCGCCGCCTTTCCGTTCTCTCTTACTCTCT
>NW_028152300.1:0-1000 GCF_951799395.1 Argentina silus | reverse complement strand
GAGGCTGGCTTTCAGGGAGGCGAGGGAAGGACTTGATTCATGGTCCATTCGTCTGCTTGCCTTCTCCTTCAGGGGACCAGAGTCACACACAACCTCTCTGTCACCGCCATCTTCCTTCCCTCCTCTCATCCTTTCGACCTTCCATCCCTCCACATCTCTGTCCCTCTATCCTTCTACACCTCCACTCCTCCACCATGCCACATCCCCCTGTCCCTTACCATCCTTCTACACCTCCACTCCTCCCTCCCTCCCTCTATCCCTCCATCTCTCCGTCCCTCTATCCCTCCACTTCTCCACCTCTCCATTCCTCCTTCTATCCCTCCATCTCTCCATTTCGTCATCCCTCCTCTCCTCCTCTCCTCCATCTCTTTATCCATCCCTCCTCTCCTCCATCTCTTTATCCATCCCTCCTCTCCTCCTCTCCTCCTCCCCTCCTCCTCTCCTCCTCTCCTCCATCCCTCCTCTCCTCCTCTCCATCTCTCCTCCTCTCCTCCATCCCTCCATCCAGAGAGGGTCCCAGCAGGTGACCTCTCCTCCTCCTCTCCTCCTCTCCTCCATCCCCCCTCTCCTCTCCTCCTCCTCTCCTCCTCTCCTCCATCCCTCCATCCAGAGAGGGTCCCAGCAGGCGACCTCTCCTCCTCTCCTCCTCACCTCCTCTCCTCCATCCCTCCTCTCCTCCTCTCCTCCTCTCCTCTCCTCCCCTCCTCCTCCTCTCCTCTCCTCCTCCTCTCCTCCTCCCCTCCTCCTCCTCTCCTCCATCCCTCCTCTCCTCCTCTCCTCTCCTCCATCCCTCTCCTCCTCTCCTCCTCTCCTCCTCTCCTCCATCCCTCCATCCCTCCTCTCCTCTCCTCTCCTCTCCTCCTCTCCTCCTCTCCTCCATCCTCCTCTCCTCCTCTCCTCCTCTCCTCCTCTCCTCCATCCCTCCCTCCAGAGAGGGTCCCAGCAGGTCTATTATAAAACACAAAGCTGATTATCATTCAGAAGCCTCGTCTCCGTCTCT
>NW_028152301.1:0-2000 GCF_951799395.1 Argentina silus | reverse complement strand
TTGTTGTTTTTGTTTCATACCTTCCTCTTCGTCATCTTCTTCTTCTTGAGACGGAGAAGACGGATTTCTTGAGACGGATATGAAGCTTTGTTTCTGTGTTCCTACTTGTACATTCAGCAGAAGAAGAGCAGAGAACGGACCAATGGAGGAGGAGGAGGGGGGGGGGGTGTTGGGGGAGAGGGTTTGGAGCAGGGGTGTGGGGGGGGGGGGGGGTGTCAGGGGGGTGATGTCAATGTCAGAGCGGTCAGGCAGTTGAACCAGCAGCGGGCGCAGATCCATGTGTTTTTCATGCCCCTCTCTCTCTTCTTCTCCGTGTTTTCCGTGAATTGACAGGATGTGGGCGCTTAGGTATCATAATTATCATATCAGGCAGGGCAATTTGAGCTGAAACCCGAGACCCCGGTCTCTGCACTCCTGACTCAAGCTGTTTCCAGCATACATCTTTATTTAAGTATTTAGGGAGAGAAGGGGGTTGGGGGGGGGGGGGATCATACCACTCTGAAACGAGAAGCCCCCTGGGGACATCTGCATGCTACGCCCTCAGCCTGTGCTGTTTTAAAGCAGCCTCTCCTATTGGTCATATCTGGCGTTGTTGATAAGGGAGGAGACGCACGGATGAAGCCGTCTTGGACCTGGGGCGGCAGGTGCTTGTGGAAATGAATGGTGCACTCTGGCCGGGTTGGACTGAGGGGCAAATATCCATCATTGGCATCAAGGCATGGCCTGGCTGTACCAGCTCAACAAAACACCATCACACACACACACACACACACACGCACACACACACACACACCATACATTGTTGAATGTTTGGTATGTTGAATAAGTTTCTCTCTCTCTTCCTTTCCCTGCAGGAAGACAGTGACCCTCCCGTCCATGAGAGTCTGAGCATCGACAACACTCTCTGGGCCAGCACTGTAGTGGCATCCGGTGAGTGTGTGTGTGTGTGTGTGTGTGTGTGTGTGAGAGAGAGAGAGACTTCTGCCTCTCCCCCTTCACCATACACTGTGCTGTCCCCTCCTCTCCCATCTCCATGAGATGAACCCTTGATGAGACCGTCTGAGTGATGGGAGACGATGTGGTGTTGCGTGGGAGTTAGATGTGTGTGTTTGTGGAAGCCTCCGGGCCCCTCGTCCCCAGGCCGGCTCGTCCCCCTGCGCTGCGTCAGTGGGAGTTAGATGTGTGTGTTTGTGGAAGCCTCCGGGCCCCTCGTCCCCAGGCCGGCTCGTCCCTCTGCGCTGCCGTCAGTGGAGAGTGTGTGTCGCTCTCAGCCTGCTCCACCATTGATCTGCGGTGTCCCTCTCCCCCTTGGCCTGACCTTGACCATGTGTACACACACACACACTCACTCTCAGTCTCACACCGACACAGGCTGACGCACACGCACACACACACACACACACACACACACACACACACACATTGTCACATTGACACAGGCAGACACACACACACACACACATTCTCACGCAGACACACACGCACACACACACACATTGTCACATTGACACAGGCAGACACACACACACATTCACACACACACACACACACACACACACACACACACCCCCACACACACACCCACCTCTGACATCATCCCTGCATGGGTATGTCATTGTCCACCACAGAACTCTCCTTCCCTTTCACCAATCAGACACCCGATAGCCTCGAGTCTCCTGGGCTTTTAAAACACTCCTCACACAACGCCTGTCTCCCTCTCCTTCTCCTCTTCTCCTCCTCTCCTCCTCCTCCTCTCCTCCTCCTCCTCTCCTCCTCTTCTCCTCTCCTCTCCTCTCCTCCTCCTCCTCCTCCTCCTCTCCTCCTCCTCTCCTCTCCTCCTCCTCCTCCTCCTCCTCCTCTCCTCCTCTCCTCGTGTGAGCTGGAGTCAAGCTGTGAGGAGTTATTCACAGATTTAAATGAAGGCTCTCCTAGGTGACATGCTGTGCCACACTCCATTTGTCATACGTTTGCCCTTTTCCCCTCTGTCAAGGACGGAATGG
>NW_028152302.1:5000-7500 GCF_951799395.1 Argentina silus | reverse complement strand
AGGCTGTCAGAATGCATTAGGCTAATACCTGCCAGCCTTAATCACACTGCTAACGCTAACGCCACCAGAGTCAATGCTAATGTGACAATGCTAATGGGGCTGCTAGCTAAATCCTGGGCCTTGAGACGGCTAACCCTGCTAAAGCTAGCTAAGGCTGTCAGGATGTGTTAGGCTAATGTCCCCCAGCCTTAATCACGCCGCCCTGCATCCTGCTGCTAACGCTAACGCGAACAGAGTCAATGCTAGTGTGACAATGATAATGGGGCTGCTAAGCTAAATCCTGGGCCAGCTAAGTTAGCTAAGGCTAACCCTGCTAACGCTAAGGCTAATAGCGTTAACGCAAATGGAACTAATGCGAATGGAACTCATGCTAATGGGTGTCCTCGCTAAATCCTGCGCCTCATGGTACGGGGCTGAAGCCAAGTATGTCAGAAGGTGAGAACCCACTGTAACAACTCCAAGTAAACCAAGTCAGAAACACACAAACTGATCGGCGCAGAGACATGGTTTTATTTGGACATAGCAAGCAACTAAGGATGTCTTCACTTGGACTTTCTCTGTGAAACTAGTCACAGAAAGAGAGAGAGAGAGAGAGAGAGTGAGAGAGAGAGTGAGAGAGAGAGAGAGAGGTCTAATCCTCTGGATGTGGTTCTCAGCAGAGATTAGTTGGGTGCCCAGGTGCTTCTCAAGGTAACCTCCACCCCCTGGAGATGCTGGGAGGATGAGGAGGAGGACGAAGGGTTAACTACCCAACCCTGACCAGGTGTGTGTGTGTGTGTGTGTGTGTGTGCCATGGAAGACTCTAACACACACACACACACACACACACACACACACACACACACACACACACACAACACACTGTTCCAACTGAGCAACACAATCCACTTAGTTTAGACCCGTAGAGCCTGTGCCAGAGGCAGAGCTAGCTGCTGTACAGAGACAGCATTTACATGCTGCTAGCTTTCACAAACAGTCTTCTAACAGAGGTCTCATCCTGACAACCAGCTAGCTTAATGCTAACCCAAACATTCCACTGCATCCATTACACTACCTTAGCCAGCTAGCTTAATGCTAACCCAAACATTCTGAGGCCACTAGGTCATTGAGGCTGTGGCCTTCAGCTGAACTCCGCTAGCTAATGCTAACCCAAACGGCTACCATCCTTTACACTCCCTGACCCTGGTAACACCCTCCAGAGCCTCTTTACCCTTACATGCTTCTAGGAACAGCTTACCTATTAGCTTGTTAGCTTACCGATCTTATTGCCTCACTTCAGTCTCAGTTCGCGCATGCACACGCACACAGACAGACAGACAGACAGACAGACACACACACACACACACACACACACACACACACACACACACACACACACACACACACACACACACACAGGGCTGCCCCTGGGGTGACCCTCCTAAGTCTGATTGATTCTGAGGAACAAAGGAAAAGTCTGACCACCAGTGCCTGGTACTACCTCCCATCCTACCCCCCCCCCCCCCCCCTCCAGACCCCATACCCTCCCCCCCAACCTGTCCCTGTCCCCCGTGCAGAGGATTTGGGTCACACCCCCCTTTAATCCCTCCTCAGTCAGACTGCTGGACTGATCTCCCAGCCCAGCCCAGCCTAGTTCAGCCCAGCCTAGTCCAGCCCAGCCCAGCCCAGCCCAGCCCAGCCCAGCCCAGCCTAGTTCAGCCCAGCCTAGTTCAGCCCAGCCCAGCCTAGTCCAGTCCAGCCTAGTTCAGCCCAGCCTAGTCCAGCCCAGCCTAGTTCAGCCCAGCCCAGCCCAGCCCAGCCCAGCCCAGCCCAGCCTAGTTCAGCCCAGCCCAGCCCAGCCTAGTTCAGCCCAGCCCAGCCCAGCCTAGTTCAGCCCAGCCTAGTCCAGTCCAGCCCAGCCCAGCCTAGTTCAGCCCAGCCTAGTCCAGTCCAGCCCAGCCCAGCCCAGCCCAGCCCAGCCCAGCCTAGTTCAGCCCAGCCCAGCCCAGCCCAGCCCAGCCCAGCCCAGCCCAGCCCAGCCCAGCCCAGCCCAGTCCAGTCCAGCCTAGTCCAGCCCAGCCCAGTCACCAGGTTACTGGTTCAACCAAGAGGAATCAGACACACTGGATGGAGATTCTAGGCCACACAGAGAGGTGGGGGCGGTGTTTGTGTGTGTGTGTGTGTGTGTGTGTGTGTGTGTGTGTGTGTGTGTGTGTGTGTGTGTGTTGAAGTATTCGATTCGTGACCTGGCACTTTGGCCTGTTCCTGCAGAGACCTTTCATTGGTCCATCTGTCCAGCAGCAGTAGGGCCAGAGTCCAGTAGAGCCTGGACCACCTTCACCGTCACACACACACACACACACACCAGTGCAACAAACAAACAAACAAATAAACACAAACAAACACAAATAAACACTCCTTCACACTCCTCCTAGAGGAGACTAGTCAAGGCTGAAGAGCATGACGCACCGTCGGCCATTTTATGTCCAGAAATGAACCCAGGAGGAAAGTAGGTCACTGT
>NW_028152303.1:10000-12500 GCF_951799395.1 Argentina silus | reverse complement strand
TTCTTCCAATTCTTCTTCTTCTTCTCCTTCTTCTTCTTCTTCTTCTTCTTCCAATTCTTCTTCTTCTTCTTCTTCTTCTTCTTCTTCTTCTTCCAATTCTTCTTCTTCTTCTTCTTCTTCTTCTTCTTCCAATTCTTCTTCTTCTTCTTCCATTTCTTCTTCTTCTTCTTCTTCCAATTCTTCTTCTTCTTCTTCTTCTTCTTCTTCTTCTTCTTCTTCTTCCAATTCTTCTTCTTCTTCTTCTACCAATTCTTCTTCTTCCAATTCTTCTTCCAATTCTTCTTCCAATTCTTCTTCTTCTTCTTCCATTTCTTCTTCTTCTTCTTCTTCCAATTCTTCTTCTTCTTCTTCTTCTTCCAATTCTTCTTCTTCTTCTTCTTCCAATTCTTCCAATTCTTCTTCTTCTTCTTCATCTTCTTCTTCTAATTCTTCCAATTCTTCTTCCAATTCTTCTTCCAATTCTTCTTCCAATTCTTCTTCTTCTTCTCCTTCTTCTTCTTCTTCTTCTTCTTCCAATTCTTCTTCTTCTTCTTCTTCTTCTTCTTCTTCTTCTTCTTCTTCTTCTACCAATTGTTCTTCTTCCAATTCTTCTTCTTCTTCTTCTTCTTCTTCTTCTTCTTCTTCTTCTTCTTCCAATTCTTCTTCTTCTTCTTCTTCTTCTTCTTCTTCTTCTTCTTCCAATTCTTATTCTTATTCTTCCATTTCTTCTTCTTCTTCTTCTTCCAATTCTTCTTCTTCTTCTTCTTCTTCTTCTTCTTCTTCTTCTTCCAATTCTTCTTCTTCTTCTTCTACCAATTCTTCTTCTTCCAATTCTTCTTCCAATTCTTCTTCTTCTTCTTCTTCCAATTCTTCTTCTTCTTCTTCCATTTCTTCTTCTTCTTCTTCCAATTCTTCTTCTTCTTCTTCTACCAATTCTTCTTCTTGCAATTCTTCTTCCAATTCTTCTTCTTCTTCTTCTTCCAATTCGTCTTCTTCCAATTCTTCTTCTTCTTCTTCTTCTTCTTCTTCTTCTTCTTCTTCTTCTTCCAATTCTTCCAATTCTTCTTCTTCTTCTTCATCTTCTTCTTCTAATTCTTCCAATTCTTCTTCCAATTCTTCTTCCAATTCTTCTTCTTCTTCTCCTTCTTCTTCTTCTTCTTCTTCTTCTTCTTCTTCCAATTCTTCTTCTTCTTCTTCTTCTTCTTCTTCTTCTTCTTCCAATTCTTCTTCTTCTTCTTCTTCTTCCAATTCTTCTTCCAATTCTTCTTCAATTCTTCTTCCAATTCTTCTTCTTCTTCTCCTTCTTCTTCTTCTTCTTCTTCCAATTCTTCTTCTTCTTCTTCTTCTTCTTCCAATTCTTCTTCTTCTTCTTCCAATTCTTCTTCTTCTTCTTCTTCTTCTTCTTCTTCTTCTTCTTCTTCTTCTTCTTCTTCTTCCAATTCTTCCAACTCTTCTTCTTCTTCTTCTTCTTCTTCTTCTTCTTCTTCCAATTCTTCTTCAATTCTTCTTCTTCTTCTTCTTCTTCTTCTTCTTCTTCTTCTTCCAATTCTTCTTCTTCTTCTTCTTCTTCTTCTTCTTCTTCCAATTCTTCTTCTTCTTCTTCCATTTCTTCTTCTTCTTCTTCTTCCAATTCTTCTTCTTCTTCTTCTTCTTCTTCTTCTTCTTCTTCTTCTTCTTCTTCTTCTTCCAATTCTTCTTCTTCTTCTTCCATTTCTTCTTCTTCTTCTTCTTCCAATTCTTCTTCTTCTTCTTCTTCTTCTTCTTCTTCTTCCAATTCTTCTTCTTCTTCTTCTACCAATTCTTCTTCTTCCAATTCTTCTTCCAATTCTTCTTCTTCTTCTTCTTCCAATTCTTCTTCTTCTTCTTCCATTTCTTCTTCTTCTTCTTCTTCCAATTCTTCTTCTTCTTCTTCTTCTTCTTCTTCTTCTTCCAATTCTTCTTCTTCTTCTTCTACCAATTCTTCTTCTTCCAATTCTTCTTCCAATTCTTCTTCTTCTTCTTCTTCTTCTTCTTCTTCTTCTTCTTCTTCCAATTCTTCCAATTCTTCTTCTTCTTCTTCATCTTCTTCTTCTAATTCTTCCAATTCTTCTTCCAATTCTTCTTCCAATTCTTCTTCTTCTTCTTCTTCTTCTTCTTCTTCCAATTCTTCTTCTTCTTCTTCTTCTTCCAATTCTTCTTCCAATTCTTCTTCCAATTCTTCTTCTTCTTCTCCTTCTTCTTCTTCTTCTTCTTCCAATTCTTCTTCTTCTTCTTCTTCTTCTTCTTCCAATTCTTCTTCTTCTTCTTCCAATTCTTCTTCTTCTTCTTCTTCTTCTTCTTCTTCTTCTTCTTCCAATTCTTCCAACTCTTCTTCTTCTTCCAATTCTTCTTCTTCTTCTTCTACCAATTCTTCTTCTTCTTCTTCTTCTTCTTCTTCTTCTTCTTCTTCTTCTTCTTCTTCCAATTCTTCTTCTTCTTCTTCTACCAATTGTTCTTCTTCTTCTTCTTCTTCCAATTCTTCTTCTTCTTCTTCTTCTTCCAA
>NW_028152303.1:0-5000 GCF_951799395.1 Argentina silus | reverse complement strand
CTTCTTCTTCTTCTTTTTCTTCTTCTTCTTCTTCTTCTTCTTCTTCTTCTTCTTCTTCTTCCAATTCTTCCAATTCTTCTTCATCTTCTTCTTCTTCTTCTTCTTCTTCTTCTTCTTCTTCTTCTTCCAATTCTTCCAATTCTTCTTCTTCTTCTTCTTCTTTTTCCATTTCTTCTTCTTCTTCTTCTTCTTCTTCTTCTTCTTCTTCTTCTTCCAATTATTCCAATTATTCCAATTCTTCCAATTCTTCTTCTTCTTCTTCTTCTTCTTCCAATTATTCCCATTCTTCCAATTCTTCTTCTTCTTCCAATTCTTCCAATTCTTCTTCTTCTTCTTCTTCTTCTTCTTCTTCTTCTTCCAATTCTTCCAATTCTTCTTCTTCTCCTTCTTCTAATTCTTCTTCTTCTTCTTCTTCCAATTCTTCTTTTTCCAATTCTTCCAATTCTTCTTCCTCTTCTTCTTCTTCTTCTTCCAATTCTTCCAATTCTTCTTCCAATTGTTGTTGTTCTTCTTCTTCTTCTTCCAATTCTTCTACTTCTTCTTCTTCCAATTCTTCCAATTCTTCTTCTTCTTCTTCTTCCAATTCTTCCAATTCTTCTTCTTCTTCTTCTTCTTCTTCTTCCAATTCTTCTTCTTCTTCTTCTTCTTCTTCTTCTTCTTCCAATTCTTCTTCTTCTTCTTCTTCTTCTTCTTCTTCTTCTTCCAATTCTTCTTCTTCTTCTTCTTCTTCTTCTTCTTCTTCTTCTTCTTCTTCTTCTTCCAATTCTTCTTCTTCTTCTTCTTCTTCTTCTTCTTCTTCTTCTTCCAATTCTTCTTCTTCTTCTTCTCCTTCTTCTTCTTCCAATTCTTCTTCTTCTTCTTCTTCTTCTTCTTCTTCTTCTTCTTCCAATTCTTCTTCTTCTTCTTCTAATTCTTCCAATTCTTCTTCTTCTTCCAATTCTTCTTCCAATTCTTCTTCTATCAATTCTTCTTTTTCCAATTCTTCCAATTCTTCTTCCAATTCTTCCAATTCTCCTTCTTCTTCTTCCAATTCTTCTTCTTCTTCTTCTTCTTCTTCCTCTTCTTCTTCTTCTTCTTCTTCTTCTTCTTCCAATTCTTCTTCTTCTAATTCTTCTTCTTCTTCTTCCAATTCTTCTTCCAATTCTTCCAATTCTTCTTCTTCTTCTTCTTCTTCTTCTTCTTCTTCTTCTTCTAATTCTTCCAATTCTTCTTCTTCTTCCAATTATTTTTCCAATTCTTCTTCTTCTTCTATCAATTCTTCTTTTTCCAATTCTTCCAATTCTTCTTCCAATTCTTCCAATTCTTCTTCTTCTTCTAATTATTCAAATTCTTCCAATTCTTCTTCTTTTTCTTCTTCTTCTTCTTCCAATTCTTCTTCTTCTTCTTCTTCTTCTTCTTCTTCTTCTTCTTCTTCCAATTCTTCTTCTTCTTCTTCTTCCAATTCTTCTTCTTCTTCCAATTCTTCCAATTCTTCTTTTTCTTCTTCATCTTCTTCTTCTTCATCTTCTTCTTCTTCTTCTTCTTCTTCTTCTTATTCTTCCAATTCTTCCAATTCTTCTTCTTCTTCTTCCAATTTTTCCAATTCTTCTTCTTCTTCTTCTTCTTCTTCTTCTTCTTCTTCTTCCAATTATTCAAATTCTTCCAATTCTTCTTCTTCTTCTTCTTCTTCTTCTTCCAATTCTTCCAATTCTTCTTCTTCTTCTTCATCTTCTTCTTCTTCCAATTCTTCTTCTTCTTCTTCTTCTTCTTCTTCTTCTTCTTCTTCATCTTCTTCTTCTTCCAATTCTTCTTCTTCTTCTTCTTCTTCTTCTTCTTCTTCTTTTTCTTCTTGTTCTTCTTCTTCCAATTCTTCTTCTTCTTCTTCTTCTTTTTCTTCTTCTTCTTCTTCTTCTTCTTCTTCTTCTTCTTCTTCTTCCAATTCTTCCAATTCTTCTTCTTCTCCTTCTTCTAATTCTTCTTCTTCTTCTTCTTCCAATTCTTCTTTTTCCAATTCTTCCAATTCTTCTTCCTCTTCTTCTTCTTCTTCTTCCAATTCTTCCAATTCTTCTTCTTCTTCTTCTTCTTCTTCTTCCAATTCTTCTTCTTCTTCTTCTCCTTCTTCTTCTTCCAATTCTTCTTCTTTTTCTTCTTCTTCTTCCTCTTCTTCTTCTTCTTCTTCTTCTTCTTCTTCTTCCAATTCTTCTTCTTCTAATTCTTCTTCTTCTTCTTCCAATTCTTCTTCCAATTCTTCCAATTCTTCTTCTTCTTCTTCTTCTTCTTCTTCTTCTTCTTCTTCTTCTCCTTCTTCTTCTTCTAATTCTTCCAATTCTTCTTCTTCTTCCAATTCTTTTTCCAATTCTTCTTCTTCTTCTATCAATTCTTCTTTTTCCAATTCTTCCAATTCTTCTTCCAATTCTTCCAATTCTTCTTCTTCTTCTAATTATTCAAATTCTTCCAATTCTTCTTCTTTTTCTTCTTCTTCTTCTTCCAATTCTTCCAATTCTTCTTCTTCTTCTTCTTCTTCTTCTTCTTCTTCTTCTTCCAATTCTTCTTCTTCTTCTTCTTCCAATTCTTCTTCTTCTTCCAATTCTTCCAATTCTTCTTTTTCTTCTTCATCTTCTTCTTCTTCATCTTCTTCTTCTTCTTCTTATTCTTATTCTTCCAATTCTTCCAATTCTTCTTCTTCTTCTTCCAATTTTTCCAATTCTTCTTCTTCTTCTTCTTCTTCTTCTTCTTCTTCTTCTTCTTCTTCTTCTTCCAATTATTCAAATTCTTCCAATTCTTCCAATTCTTCTTCTTCTTCTTCATCTTCTTCTTCTTCCAATTCTTCTTCTTCCAATTCTTCTTCTTCTTCTTCTTCTTTTTCTTCTTCTTCTTCTTCTTCTTCTTCTTCTTCTTCTTCTTCATCTTCTTCTTCTTCCAATTCTTCTTCTTCTTCTTCTTCTTCTTCTTCTTCTTCTTTTTCTTCTTGTTCTTCTTCTTCCAATTCTTCTTCTTCTTCTTCTTCTTTTTCTTCTTCTTCTTCTTCTTCTTCTTCTTCTTCTTCTTCTTCCAATTCTTCTTCTTCTTCTTCTTCTTCTTCTTCTTCTTCTTCTTCTTCTCCTTCTTCTTCCAATTCTTCTTCTTCTTCTTCCAATTATTCCAATTCTTCTTCTTCTTCTTCTTCTTCTTCTTCTTCTTCTTCTTCTTCTTCTTCTTCCAATTCTTCCAATTCTTCTTCTTCTTCTTCATCTTCTTCTTCTTCCAATTCTTCTTCTTCCAATTCTTCTTCTTCTTCTTCTTCTCCTTCCAATTCTTCTTCTTCCAATTCTTCCTATTCTTCTTCTTCTTCTTCTTCTTCCAATTCTTCCAATTCTTCTTCTTCCAGTCTTCTTTTTCTTCTTCTTCTTCTTCTTCTTCTTCCAATTCTTCTCCTTCCAATTCTTCTTCTTCTTCTTCTTCTTCTTCTTCTTCTTCTTGGCGTGACAGAATAGAATGGAATGGACATGATGTTGGCAGCACAGGGAGGGGTCTGTCATATAGTGGGCACCAGTTGTTGTACTTACGTCCCCGATGCCACTGATAATATGACCCATGTCGTTGACCACCTAAATGACCTTCTTCACAAGGAGCGCAGTAGAGATACCGATGAGACCCAAGGAGGGAACTTATGGGACTGGCTAACAGGGGGGGGGGTGGGAAGCCGCTCTCTGGAAAATATGTACTCCCATATTATCTGTGTTATGCATAGTGTTCCTGGTGTTTTGTTGTGTTGTTCCCTGTTTAAAGGTGATGATGAGCTCGATGATAAAATCCATGATGGGACAATACGTCCAGATACCCCAGCAATATGAACAAATGACTGCATCACCTGACCTTTATCCAGATCTGTATCCCACCCCTGAGTGGATTCCTTCCTATCATGACGATGATGATGACACTGATACAGTATAAATGAACAGTATAAAATCCCTTTTGCCAACCCCAGTATATAATGCTTGCTACAACATAGAGTTTCTTCAACTCACAAAAATAGCTAACGCTCAGATAAGTTTTTCTGTTTGTTCGACTATGAAGTGATTGCCGAAAACTGTTTTCCAGAAAGGTAATTATGGATGCAAATGAATACATTTTGTAATATACTTTGAGATCCTTAAAGGATCTAAGGGGGGATTGTAATGGCAAAAAATATATTTGTACTCTTTTGCTTAAGTCATATATGAAATGTATTGACCTCTCTGTGACCCAATGTACTTTGTTATTTTTAATTATGTGACTGAGGAAGAACCAAAACCGACTGCTCCTTCTCTTGTATCAAAGATGTTATTCTGACCTCGGAACACTCCTAACTGCAGGCTGAGGTTTGAGATAGTGGCTCACAATGCCTACACTTCTTTCCCAGCTTCTTTATCAGCAAATAGGTGCAAGATATGTTTACCCCTAGACCTATGACGTATGAGCATTGGAGTTAAGGATGGTCCTCTCCTCAGCCACAGCATTCAGTATCTGAATCCACACTGTTGGTGAAGAAATGCTGATCCAGCTGACCAACGTTGTATAATACTTTCTATATGCATTAAAACTCTCAACTGAGACCAAACATCGTTTATTGTTGTTCACTGAAAGATTTCCATCACAGTCTCTTACAGAGCATAGCAGTGAGCTGTAGCAGGGGAAACTGTGGGAAGTGGACGGTTAACAGCACGGTGAATCTATTCGACACCAGCCTCAGTATATCTTTGGAAACCTATTAGGGTCAAACCCTTTAGGCTGGATGATCTGCTGTTGCAGACCCCGCTGATTCCCCTCCCATCAGATGAGCATAATTATGCAGGCCAACCACACCGGGGGCCAGGTAACCTAACCCAAGGGGGTCAGACACTAGGAGGCTACAGCACCTACTTGGTGGGGCCAGCCATCGATGAGGTCAAAGAACTGAAGAGGATAGATCTAATGGTGCCTGCTAAGAAAGCGACTGAGGGGTTAAAGGATTACTTAATGGAACACTTCCCTAGAGTGGCCGACTGTAGCAGCTGTGAAGG
>NW_028152304.1:20000-21429 GCF_951799395.1 Argentina silus | reverse complement strand
CCAGTCCCCTTTCTAGTCCAGCACTCCTGAGGTCTCAATCCACAGTGTGGGGGTCCAGGGGGGTCTGGGGCACATTCAGTACCCGCACGCACGCAGCATAATTCAATTTAGCAAAAAACTATACAGAAATTATTCATAAGGGCAGGGGCCTGCCAGATTAACAGAGGGACACACTTACAGCTAAACACACAGAGAGGAGGGAGAGAGAGAGAGGAGAGGAGAGGAGAGAGGGAGAGGAGAGGAGAGGAGAGGAGGAGGAGGGGAGGGGAGGGAGAGGAGAGGAGAGGAGGGAGAGGAGAGGAGAGGAGAGGAGAGGAGAGGAGAGGAGAGGAGAGGAGAGGGTCACTCATGGAGAAATGTGAGGCTGTCCCCATGGGTGAGAGAGAGCACTGTGACTGCGCACACACACACACACACACACACACACACACACACACACACACACACACACACACACTCCACCACCTGTGGAGTAAATGGACATGCAGTCTCACAGGGTGACAGTACTCCCATAGCTCCAAACACGCAGAGACACCACACGTTCTTACAATACTGTCCACAGGCACAAAGCCTGACATAGACATACTATAAATACACACACACACAGACATCAGACTCCTCAGTACTGAACACACACATACACACACACACACACACACACACACAAACGGGGTACTACACAGTACTGAATTCATTATTAATGACTGTTTTATGCGGGGCCTGCTTTTTGTCCACACGAAACAATAAAAAAAATTTGAGTGTGTGTGGGTGTGTGTGTGTGTACTGTATGTGTGTGTGTAGATTGTACTATACTGTACTGTATGTGTGTGTGTGTGTGTGTGTGTGTGTGTGTGTGTGTGTGTGTGTGTGACTGAGCGGAGCAGCAGCTGGGACACATGTGTGGTCTGTGGTGGCAGGCTGGCTGGAGCCTGAGGGTGCTGGAGGTTTGATCTAAGGAGGGGCTCTCCTTACTGTGTCAAGACAACAACAACAACAACAACACACACACACACACACACACACATACACACATCGGAACACACACACACACACACACACACGCACACACACACACATCGGAACACACACACACATCGGAACACACACAGTGACAAATATTCACACAGACTGATCTCTTAATAGGATATCCATAAATTGTTCCATCCTTCCCGGATCATCCTTCTTCCCCAACATGATTCATCAATCACTCTCTCCTCCCCCTCTTCCCTCTCCTCTCTCTCCCTCCCTCTCTTCCTCTCCTTCCTCTCCTCTCCTCTCCTCCTCTCTCTCCTTGTCTCGTCCCTCTCCTCCCTCTCCTCTTCCTCCTCCTCTCTTCCCTCTCTTCCCTGTCTCCTCTCCCGCCCTCCGTTGGCGACTAGGGTGGTGCTAGCCTTATATCGTTAGCTGAGGCTAGTATTTTTAGTTTTGT
>NW_028152304.1:10000-17500 GCF_951799395.1 Argentina silus | reverse complement strand
GGTTTAGTATTGTTCTTGTTGTAAAGCCCTTTAGCGACAATTGTCTTTGTAAAAAGTGATACACAGTACAAATCAATTTGATTGATTGATTGATTGATCATATCCTTTTTGAACCCTCAGAGAAGTTAACATGAGGTACTCTACTGCCTGTAATATAATATAATATAATATAATATAATATAATATATGCCATTTAGCCAACGCTTTTATCCAAAGTGTCTTACATTGCAGTGAGTGCATACATACATTTTTCAGTATATATGGTCCCAGCGGGAATCAAACCCATGACCTTGATCTACCAACTGAGCCACAGAGGACCACCTCTCATATGAACCGGAGCAGAACGTGTCCACATCAACTCAATGTCAATGCAGGTATCAGTACCGCGCCCCAGACACAGTATCTATTCTACAGTAACTGTGTATGTCTAAACCCAGTGGCGCCATCTCTGTCTGTGCTCCTCACAGTGGGAGGGGGGCGAGGAGGGGGGGGGGGGGGGTAGGCAGTGCAGGTGCTGTGCATGATGTTGTGAGGGATATAGATCAGTGAATCAGTCTTTTCCCTGGTTGGTATGTTGGTTGGCAGCCTCTCCTCTCTTATCTTCCTCTGTGTGTGTGTGTGTGTGTGTGTGTGTGTGTGTGTGTGTGTGTGTGTGTGTGTGTGTGTGTGTGTGTGCGTGTGTGTGTGTGTGTGTGTGTGTGTGTGTGTTTGTTTATCTGCAGTGGAGACGCACTGATGGTCTGATACAACAGAATAGCTTGGGGAGTAGGAACACAACCCCACCTACACCTTTTATCTGGTGTTTCTCTAGCATATCTGGAAAAAGGTATTCACCTTAACACCAGTGGAGGCTGGCAGAGGTAGAAATCGGAGGACGGGCTCATTGTAATGCATCGAATGTAATAAGGGACCGTTCCTCATTCTATTCCGTTCCATGTATTACAATGAGCCCGTCCTCCGATTTCTACCTCCACAAGCCTCCCCTGCTCCACCTTCATAAGTCATAACAGGAACCCTGTTGTCTCCCTGACCGGGACACTGTAACGGGTCACCTCAGCCCCTCACCTGGCTCTTGTTGGCTGCCACCTTGGCAAACAGCGCCTGGGACACCTTTGCCCGCTTCATCTCCTGCTGGATCTCATCGTAGACAACCGACGTGATGTTGACCAGGGACTCCAGCTTCAGGGGCATGTCTGGGGCTGGGCCGGGCGGCTTGGGCTGGGGTTGGAGGTGGGGGTGGGTGGTGGAGGCAAGGGAAGGGGTTGGGGATCAAAGAGGGAGGGAGGGAGGGCGGAGGGAAGCAAGAGAGAAAGAACCAGTTATCACTAGATCAAGCCTTTAGTAAGCATGACAGGCAATCAGTTGATGATCAGCTCCGAGTTTTGAAAACAGACCCAGCGCTGCTCCGTGTATAAGCGTCTGCAGACGACAGGACGAGTCCCGACAAGGGGAATGTTTATAGATCTAAGTCATTAAGTCATCCTTTTGCGTCTGTCCTGCTTTGTAGTTTCTGTTTGAATTAGCGTGCATTGAATGTTAGTATGCTTTTAAGTTGCCCTGCAGGCACAGACAAGTCATCTGGCTTTCCCTAGTGTAAACCACGGCCAGATATATGTACACACACAGACATAATACTAATAGTACACAAATGCATCCCATCAGACCAGACCAAGGAATGGGACTTTTCCCTGGCATCAGAGAGAACTGGTTATCTACTGTATGACGCTGTTAGAGTAGATGGCTCTATGGAGTTAGAACAAAGCAAGAGATATCCAACATTAAGTTACAGTAATATCTTAATGCAGTGTTCCTACTAGCTTAATATTTCTTCTATACTATATAAAGGCTGTTTCTCAGGGTTTTTTTCTTTTGGTTTATTTTATTTTGCCACTGAGACCAATGTCTCTTTTACAAGGGAGCCCTGCATACACACAATTTAAAACCATACATCATACACAATTACAACATTATAAAACACAAGACAACTCAAGAAAAACAACCACATTTTTCATCAAAGAGGTCCTCGATCAAAATGTTTAATTGCCGGAGCAGCACTAGAACAACCAACTGTAATGTAATCTGTAGATTGTTCCAGCAGTGAGGTGCACCAAAACTAAAAGCAGATTTACCCAATTTTGTGGAGACCTGAGGAACCTCAAGAGTTAACCAGCCTTCAGAACAAGTTTGGTAACTTATGTTCTTATACTTCAATAACGAGATTCGGCAACCCGGGAGCTTATGCAGTAAAGCCTAGTGCACAAAAATTGAGTAATGGTGCGATCAACGGAACTTACGAGGTCCAGACAACCTTTTAGTAAAGGATGCAATGATGAGTATTAAAACTATTTCAACACATTCACACCGTTTTAAAACATTCACACTATTTCAACACATCAAAACTATTGAAAAGACATTCAAAACTACTTCTGTGTAAACAGAAAAAAAAATACATCTCTCCTTTTGGTGTTTGAATAGGAAGGACTTCAAACCCATAGTGCTTCTAACAGGGTAACAGGCTGCATGTCTCGTTGTGTGAGCTGAGCAGAAGGGAAGACTGCTCACCGAGTTTGAGATCTTGGTTTTGTTCTTCCAGATGGAGGCCCAGGCGTCAGGGGTAAGCTGTTCATCCATGCCTCTCTCCCACACTTTCTGTACAGGGTGCCATAGGATAGGGTTAGAGTCATCATCATCATCATCATCATCATCATCATAACAATATTAATAATCATAATCAAAGTGATCATAAAACTAAGAATCAATCAAATATTATATAGTGCTTTAATATAGCGCATAAGACCCTAAAGTCATGGTTAATCTATACACAGCCTCTCAACCATTTAATACTTTACAACGTATCTATCTAATTCTCTCTCATCATAATATGTAATCCTGGTTTTACATCTCTGTCAATTGACTCAAAGATTTGCACTGAGAATGTTTTAAAAATTCTGTATTGATCGTAGATGTCTGGGGGCCTAATTAACAGCTTCTCATTTCTTGTTATTGTATATGGCTGCAATTGTGTTCCCCTGACATGGACCAGAGGAGTCCACTCTGTAGACGATTAGAAACGCAGACACATTCAACTCAAACCAAATCAAACTGACAGAAAAAGTTCAAAAAACTGCTGGACGAAAACAACAACACACAGGCATAAACGATCAACAAGGCAAAAAGACATACACTAGACACACACACACACACACACACACACACACACACACACACACACAGAGACACAACACACACACAAAGACAAACACACAGACAGAGAGACTCAAGTTCACCGACAAAACAGTACACACCCACACGCACATACACACCCAATAGACACACCCAGACACACACACACACACACACACACACACACACACACACACACACACACACACCCAATAGACATACTCAGACACATACATACACACACACACACACACACACACACACACACACACACACACACACACACACCCAAACACACAGACACACACACCCACACCCACACCCACACCCAAAGGACACACTCAGACACTCACACACACACACACACACACACACACACAGACACACACACACACACACACACACACACACACACAATAGAAACACCCAGACACACACACACACAGGCCCTGCTGCAGGGGAGTTTGTGGGCAGAGTGGCTATGTTTTTCAGGGGAGGTGAGAGGGCAGGGCGGGGTAGTTGATACCTGAGAGAGGCGGGGGCCCCCGGGGCTGGAGATAGGGGTAGGGGGCAGGCCAACAGGGGGGTTCATGCTGCGCTCCCGCTCCTCCTGGTAAACACGGTCGCGCTCTCCCTCAGGGAGGTTCAGGAAGTTCTGCATGGCTTTGAGGTTGACCAGCAGGGACTGAGAGGCCGAGCGAGGGTCTTCCTCCTTCCGTAGGATCTCCGACAGCAGGCCCTGGTGTATACACACACACACACACACACACACACACACACACACACACACACGCACGCACGCACACACATACGCACGCACGCACACACACACGCATGCACGCACGCAAGCAGACACACACACACACACACACACCGCAGACATTCACATTTAGAATGAGAGCAGCTCGCTGCTTGCATACACACACACGTACTGTACACTCACACACACACATACACACACACGCACGCACACGCACACGCATTTCACCTGCCATACAGCGGCAACCTCCCACCTGCTCTGGACTCCTTGTTGGCTCTAATGGGTCGTGACTGGGACTCAATTCACCAGGTGTGTGTGCCGCTGGGAGGGCGGGAGAGGAAACTGAACCGGAGCGGGGAAACACAGCAAGCTTTCGCTACGGCTAATCTCACTCAGAACCGCAAACGGCTGGAACCTGGAGGGAGGAAGCTAATCCAAGCTAATAATATCACAGCTTTCTTGACCCTCAACTCATCAGAGTGTTATCAGCGATCTTAAATGGAAGATTATGACTTGGCTGTGATCGATTGGGACCTGGTCCAGTTCATTTGGACTGGCTTGTTGATTACCATGCTCTAGCAGTCTACAGTATATAGGCTAGTCCAGGGGAGGCTGGTGGAGGTAGAAATCGGAGGACGGGCTCATTGTCATGTATGGAATAGAATGAGGAATGGTATCAAACATGTGTGTTTGATACCTATGATACCATTTTGCATTCCATTCCATGCATGACAATGAGCCAGTCCTCTGATTTCTACCTCCACCAGCCTCCCCTGGCCTTTACTCTCTCTCTCCTCTCCTCCTGCCTAGTGTCTAGACCCTAATGTCCTCCATACCATGCATGGTTTTCTGTTCGGTGTCCCTGCCTAATTCACACTACAGAGCCAAACCCAAAGCCGAGCTGAGATGTACTCTTCCACTATAATTGCAGAAAAAGGAACTGTGCTGGAAAGGCCAATGTGAAAGGAAAATATCCGAGCCAGCACGGTATATTTCGGGTCGGCCCTGTGGTGTGTAAAGCCCCTATGAGGATTCAGTGTGTAAGAACCTGTGTGTTTTCCCTGTCTAATTACCTGTGTACGGTTAAAGGCCACGCGGGCGAACACCGCCTGCGACACGCTGGCTCTCTTCAGCTCGTCACGGACATGCTGGTAGATGTCCGTGGAGACCTCCGAGGCCGACGAGTTGTTCCCGGGGTCCCCCGGCGCCCCGAGCTTGGAGGGCCGCGGGATGGGAGGGTGGTTGAGGAACTGCTGGTTGATGCCCTGTGGATGCTGGTGAGCCAGCAGGCGGCTCACAGCCAGCTGTTGGTTGATGAGGTGGGCCATAGCCAGCTGCTGCCTGACCAGCTGAGGGCTGAGCTGGGGGGAGAGGAGACCCCCGGGGCCCAGGAGGGGCTGGAGGGACGTGGGGGGGTGTTGGGGCGGCGCCTGGCCCCGCAGGGGAGGGCTGTGGTGGAGCTGGCCGTGGGGAGAGTGCTGCTGGGGGGGCTGCTGTTGGGATTGTTGGGAGGGGGCTTGGGGGTCTCCGGAGCCTCCCTTGAGGAGGGGGCCACCACCACCGCCCAGGTGGCTGAGCTGGGCCAGGCCAGCCAGGTGAGGGGGGGGCCGCTGGCCCAGGACACAGAAGTCTGCCAGGCTGTCTCTCTCCGCTGGGGAGGGAAGAGGAGGGGTAGGGAGGTGAGTGGGGTTCTGGTCAAACACCGGGTGACCTCTGGCTCAATCAGTTACGCAAGTGTGCCGAATTTTATGCTCAGTTTCCAAAGTTAACAATATGGTATTTTTTAGGAGCGTATCTACCGGATGAATCAATCTTAAAGGGGAAACAGGGGAAACAGCTGAGGGATGGGGCTGGAGAAATGTAACCACTTTCAAATTCATAGACTGAGCTAGGGAAAAAATGTATGTACCAATTACAGATTGCCCCTTTAATAGACTAAAAAGTCTATTGGGGACTAAATGGGAGCCACTGATTGGTGTGTTCAGACCAGGTGACGGTAACAATGGTAACATCCTCACCTTTGATGTCAGAACTGTCCCGTCCAGGCCACATCTTCTCCATGTAGTCTCCTAGGAAACGACAGAGATATAGGAATGAAGGCAACAGACCATAATACACACACACACACACACACATACACACACACACACACACAGTTCACCCATTCTGGCCTGTCTGTCAACCCTCTTTGCCAGGAGGGAGGGAACTAAGATGACTAAGATAAGTGTTTCAACAATCCACAACCTATCCTCAGCCCACAACGTATAACTGACAGCTCAGTCAGCCAATGAGAGACCCTCCAGCTCCATTATCAGCGCTCACATCTGGAGGCGAACAGAAGGGGCTGTTTTCCTCTTGTAGGCAGAGAGCAGAACTAATAGTAGAGACGCTGTGTAACCCAACACTGTGCTCTGTGTCTGCGAGCCTCACCAATCGCTTTCTTCTCCTCAGGCTCTCTCTCTCTCTCTCTCTCTCTCTCTCTCTGTGTGTGTTTGGGGTTTGGGGCTCCACTTTGATCTGTCCTGCAGGGTAATTATAGCGCTTTGAGGGACAGTAGGGGGGCGGTGTGGAGTGGTGGTGGTGGTGGGTGGGGGAGGACAGTGGGCAAGAAAGGAGAAGTATTGTCACAGGCGTTCGGAGACGGGTGGAGAAAGGAGGGAGAGAGAGAGAGAGAGAGAGAGAGAGACAGAGAGAGACAGAGGAAGGGACAGAGGGTGGTACAGTGGTCTGCGAGGCTGTCTTCTATACAGGACCCCATGTGGTTAGAGAGAGAGAGAGAGAGAGAGAGAGAGAGAGAGAGGAAGCAGTTGGTTCTAATAAGGAGAAGCGGCGCTAAGCTCTCAATGCTGCGTGAAGACAGACGTCAAGAGAGTGACCACGCGATGTGAGACCCCCATTTTACACCCCACTTATCCTTCGCCCCCCTCCCCCTCAGACGCCAGCCTGAGGTCAGACCAGGACAGGACCGAGAATGGTTTAACAGGCTGTCAATCAAACTGGGTTGGCCTGTCAGGTCATACTCGGCGCCAGTCAGTCATTGGCTAAGTTGGCGACATTGGAGGAAACTTGAGAGAAATAGCTAATGGTAACTGAGGGTGACCAAGGTTCAAAACACTAACCTTTGATTTTCTTGTACTTCTTGTACCAGCGTCCAAACTCCTGGCACTTGGAGGTGGAGACGTTGGCGTAGTAGGAACTATTCACTATGGAGGAAATCATACTCTGGAGAGAGAGAGAGGGGGGGGGGGGGGGGGAGAGAGAGGGGAAGGGAGAGAGAAAGAAATGATTAATTAGAGACACAACTTCACATGCTTGCTCACACGCACACCTTTCTCAATACAGACACACACACATACACACACACACACACACACACACACACACACACACACACACACACGCACACACACACAGAAAAAGACAGAAATATATGACCATGGGAAGCCACCCAGGGAAACTCCAGCCAGTGCACAGAGAGAGAGATTCACCAGCCACACACATATGCTAGCAATTGATGCAGGGATCAACACCCACGCATACAGCTCCATTTATACACA
>NW_028152304.1:0-2500 GCF_951799395.1 Argentina silus | reverse complement strand
CTTGGCACGAACATCTGGGGTACAACTATCAGTAATGACATTCATCTGGCCAATGCTGCCCATGCAAGCAGAGACTTTTCAAGGCAAATTAGGGATTCAGTGGAAACATCAGTATGTCTGTATGTGTATGTTAACTATAGCTGTAGTTCGCTTAATAATAATAATAATAATTATTATTATTATTATTATTATTATTATCATTATTATTATTATTATTATTATTATTATTATTATTATTATTATTTATTTATTTTGTATAGCACTTTTCTCAGTACTCAAAGACACTAATTATGTCACCACGGTGGACATACTACATGTTAAAGGGAGGCTCAATAATAATCAAATGATGGCATTTTGCATATTATCTAATCCATTATCTTCCACTCACGTAAAGATAGAGCCAACTGTGGCTCGGAACAGATGCTCAGGTTACGACCATTCAAAATACATACACAGAAATATGGGATTATATCACCAAAATAACGCTGAGCGATTATACTTCATTATCCAATGAGATGAAGGTGAACGTGGCGATTGGTGCGCAGGAGGAGTTACAGGAGACGCGTGTGTACGAGCGCAGGGTCAAGAGTACACCGTGTAGAGGCTGATGTAATGTACTTTGCTGACACACTCTTTTTATTGGAAAACAAAAGAACACCATCCATGTATTGGCTATAGCACTGTCTTTCTTTTTTTTTTCTATTTCTATTTTGTACACTGTCTCAGTTGCTACTACGTTGTAATGTGAACCGTCTACAATAAAAACATTTATATATAAAAAAATAATAATAATAATAATAAAAAAAAAAAAGAGTACACCGTGTGCGTCTGAGGCGGTTCGGCGGAGGAGAAGCGGCGAGGAGGAAGAGAAGAGCGGCGAGGAGAGGAGCAGTGATAAGGGTTATTGGCCCTGAGGCAGTAAACAGGGATTACCTGTGCTTGTGAGTTTACGAGACGGCGAGGTCGCTCCCACGTCATCCAAACCGCCTGAGATCTACCTGATATCACAGCATCCTTGGCTGGCGGCGAGGCCGTGCGACGGGTCGCTCGGCTTTCTCTTACAAAACAAGGAGAACGTTAAAAAAAAAACGGCGCTGTGACAGTGATCGTTTACGATTTCACGTGGTGCGTCGCAGAGTCACTGTGCGGGCCTTGTCCTGACTTATGGGGTCTTTGTTATTGTGGTTTTCTAAGAATAGTCCTCGACGAATCCTGAAGACGTTGTTTTCACTAAATAAGGTTGTAGGGGGTGGGGGGTAGGTGCTAGGGGGTAGGTGCTAGGGGGTGGGGGGTAGGTGCTAGGGGGTAGGGGGTAGGGGGTGGTGGGGAGGGGTAGGGGGTGGGTGGTGGGTGGTGGTGGGGTAGGTGATAGTGTTGGTGGGTGGGGGGTAGGTGGTAGTGTTGGGGGGTAGGTGGTAGTGTTGGGGGGTGGGGGGTAGGTGGTAGTGTTGGGGGGTCGGGGGTAGGTGGTACGGGGTAGTTGGTAGTGTTGGGGGGTGGGGGGTAGGTGGTAGTGTTGGGGGGTAGGTGGTAGTGGGGTAGGTGGTAGTGTTGGGGGGTGGGGGGTAGGTGGTAGGGGGTAGATGGTAGGGGGTGGGAGATTGGCAGTTCTGCCCACTGACTGAGACATCAAAAGAAATCCATTTACTGTACAAAACATTTCAGTTTATGTCAGTGTACTGTAGGGGCAGCTGCCTAGTTATGTCTGTGTTCTATTGTTACCATATATCAACGTGAAGCAATTTCCCCAGTTAGAATGTTCCGCATACTTTAGTGAACACAAGTAAACTCCACTGTCCTGCTGGAGATGACAACCATGTGTGCAACAATAAATTACAGACTTATTATGTTCCTCCCCTAAGCCCGATGTTTCATAAACATTCTCACACATACACATTCACACACTATGTCACACACACACATACACACACACACACACACACACACACACACACACACACACACACACACACCACACACATGCACTCACACACACACATGCACACACACACACACATTGTATTTTTGTCTTTCAGAGGAAGGAGACTCATTCCTCAACTCTTTGTTCTGTCTTTAATGAGTTTTTCAGACTCTGTCTGAAGTCTTAGTTGTGTTTTTCAAACATTCTTCACTCATTCCTTTATTTAAAGCACAAGCAGCATGCTGTGATTCCTCTAACAAGAAGTCCTTGTACAGCATTGTACATTCAGCCAATGGTCTCTTCTAAAGCACTTTTTCAAGAGTTGTCCTTGTCCCAGATCAGTTGTACCAAAGTGATAGAGAAATCCCCACCTAAACCTTATGGAGCAGGTAAAGCCTTTGGGATTGTGGCTTTGTGTCGGCAGATCCCAGATCAGAAGTAATTCACCCATAGCCAAAGCTCTCCAACTGGGTCCAGGCAGACAGCCTCTGTGGCTAGTGTTGTGTAGTTTGGTTGTGAGTGAGTGAGGACAGTGTGTGTATTGTGTGTGTGGTTGTGGGTCAGTGAGGACAGTGTGTT
>NW_028152305.1:123909-126409 GCF_951799395.1 Argentina silus | reverse complement strand
AGAATCCCCTCCATTCTAAATGGAATCCTCCCCCATTCTAGAATCCTCTAATGTCTGCCAGGCGGGGGGACGTGGTTAATCCTGGCTCCTGAAGAGCTCAACCATTCATCTGAGAGAAAACTCACACCCAGAGAGAGATGGAGAGAACGGGAGAAAGAGAGAGGCAGAGAGAGAGAGAGAGAGAGAGAGAGAGAGAGAGAGAGAGAGAGAGAGAGAGAGAGAGTTGGGTCAGAACCATGGCAGGCCTGTGGTACCGTGCAAGTGGATCATGTTCAAAGTGAGGCCCGTTTCTGGACACGGCAGGTGCAGACGGATCAAACACACATGCTTGCTGTTAACTGACCAATTAGAGAGCCAGGCTGGGGTTTCTCTGGCTAGAGCCCCACCCTCTGGAATCCCCTTCCTGTGCGAGCGTGTCAATGTTATCACCCGTCCTGTCTGTCCGGGGAGGAGAAGACAACACTCCAACCTCCTACGGTCCGGGGAGGACAGGCTAAGACAACACTCCAACCTCGTACGGTCCGGGGAGGACAGGCTAAGACAACACTCCAACCTCGTACGGTCGCCATGTTCAGGTCACACCCAGCCTTTCTGCTCCGGACCCGGGAGGTGTCCATGACTACCGAGGCGACCATGAGAAGTCGAAGAGATGAACGAGTGATTGTTCGGTACAGGAGGAGGTCTGGGGAGGAGAGGAGAGGACGGGGCGGAACTCGTCCGAAAGGGGAACAACTTCTAAACACACAAAGTCATTTTACAGGTGTGGGTTTCTGCCTTACTGCATCGAAGGGGTCGTCCGACGTGAACAAAAACAAACAAAAACAAAAACTTCACGTTGTCCAAAAGTTCTCTTCGCAATCGAACATCGTCCTTCGTGTTTCTGAGAGAGAACGCGTCCGTCCGAGTCTGTACAGCATAGTGGTAATAAATAGTCTCATACGTACTGCTCCGCTTCGCCCTCGGTGAGGATGGTGACGGACCCGTCCCCACTGTTCATCTCTATGTCCCTGGGCCCCTGGTTCTCCGGGAGCTGGGCCAGGTCCTGGAACACGTCCACGTAGTGTCCGAAACCGGGTCCCCAGTTCAACAGGTTGTCCCAGTTGAAGTTCCCAGCCTGCTGGCCCAGTTTGTGCGGCAGGGTGTAGTGGTGGTCCGTGAGAGGCCCCCCTGGCACCGATGTAGCTCCAGAACCGGGTCCCGGGCCTCCCTCGGCCCGCCGGCTGGAGTAGCGGCGCTGCTTCAGCCTCCCGCCATAGTCCTCGTCATCCGCGTCCGACTCGTTGACCTGCGACAGCTTGGGCACGCGGGAGCTGTAGGCCGCCGGCTTCTCCCGGTCGTACTCCATCTCGGAGCAGGTGAAGGAGTCATGGGAGTCGCTCTCGGACGACGACTCGGGCGCCGGAATGCCGTCGGCGGGGTTGCGGACGCGCGACAGCGGCCGCCTGCAGTCCTCCTCGGAGCTGGACCGCCCGTGGTCGGCGCTGCAGATGCTGGGGTTCCGCGGGCGCGGCGTGTTCAGGCGCTCCACCTCCTCGATGGACAGGCCCACGGGGGGGCCGGACTCCAGGGGGATCTGCTCGATGGGCTGCTTCAGACGGCTCCCCGGCCGGGAGTGGCTGTGGCCCCCGTGGCCCCCCCCGGCCATGGTCTGGGGGCTTTTGCTGCGCCGGCCCAGCCGGGTGGCGTAGTTGAACATGGGCGCGGGGGGCGGGCACGCCTCGCCATGGTGCAGGTGGTCCAGGGGGCTGCCCTCGCGCCGGGCCAGGTTCAGCTCTCTAGTAGGGGTATTACGGTAGTAGGAGGAGGGCTTGGTGAAGGGGGCGGGGCTGTGCCTGGACAGGGGGTTGGGGGTGGGGCAGGCAGAGTGGGAGTGGCTCAAGGGGGTGGAGCGGAGGCCCTGGCTGTACTGCGGTTGGTAGGTGTAGCCGCCGGATCCCAGGGGGAGGGGTGACTGCCTGGCGAATCCCAGAGGACTGTGCCTCTGGATGGAGAACTTGGGGGTGTGGCTGCGGAACTGCTTGTAGTGCTGGATGATGTCGGCGTCGGAGGGCGCGATGCTGCTGGCGTTGTCGATGTCATAGTGCTCGATGTCGGGCTCGGGGCCGGCGCAGGGGGCGCAGGGGGCGCTGGGGACCGCCTCGTTGGCGTGTGGCAGGTCCGTCTCGTCGTAGATGAGGTAGGGGTTCTCGCGCTCGATGATGTCAGGTTTGGGGTTCCCCTCCGGCTGCTTCCTCACCGCCATGTCGTCGCCGTACGGCGGGATGTTGTCCGGGTCGTCGAACGCCACGTTCTCACTGCCCTTCTTCTTCTTCTTCTTCTTCACCTTCTCTTTTGGCTTCTTCTCCTCCTTTGGCACTTTGGTGGTGTTGCGGCCCTGGAGGGAGAGAGAGAGAGAGGAAGAGAGAGAGAGAGAAAGAAAGAGAGAAAGAGAGGGAGGGAGAGAGAGAGAAAAAGTTGTTATCATTCATATCATTTTCATTCCATTTTAATAAGTTCATCA
>NW_028152305.1:96409-113909 GCF_951799395.1 Argentina silus | reverse complement strand
AAAAAACTAGAAAACCCAGACCAGGACTGAGTCTCTCCAGGACCAGGACTGAGTCTCTCCAGGACCAGGACTGAGTCTCTCCAGGACCAGGACTGAGTCTCTCCAGGACCAGGACTGAGGATCACTTTCTCCCAGCATTCCCTCTGTCTCTCACACACACACACCTCCCCCCCCCCCCCCCCCCCCCACACACACACACACTTTCCCAATGTTCCCTCTCACCATTCCAGCCCTGCGATAACACACAGACACACACACACACACACACACACACACACACACACACACACACACACACACACACACACACACACACACACACACTTTCCCAATGTCCCTCTCACCATTCCAGCCCTGCGATAACACACACACACACACACACACACTTTCACAACGTTCCCTCTCACCATTCCGGCCCTGCGAGCGATGACGGTGTGGAAGTGTCCGTCCGCCACCTTGATCATGGTCATGAGGCGGTAGGTCCCGCTGCCCAGGTTGAAGGAGAAGCGGATCCTCCCCTCGTAGATCTCCAGCGCCAGGAACTCCGCCTTGTCGCCCGTCTGGTTGTCGTGGTTATACATGAGCAGGGCGTCGGCCTTTATGGTGGCGAACTTGACGTAGATGTAGTTGTTGTTGGGGTCCAGGCTGGGGAAGTCCATGTAGGACAGCTCCTGGAAGCCATAGCTGTTCAACTCACAATGCTTACCGAACACGCCTGGGGAGGAGAGGAGGGGGGGAGGGGGGTGGGGGGGATGGAGGGGGGGGGGGTCAGACAGGGCTGTGGCAGGGCAGGCTGGTGGAAGTAGGGATCGAGGAACGGGCTCATTGTAATTCATGGGATAGAAATGAGGAATGGTGTCAAACATGTGGGAACAGGAATGGAACACGCTTGTGTGTGGAATGGAACACGCCACTCCGTTCCATGCATTACAATGAGCATGTCCTCCGATTTCTACCTCCAACAGCCTCCCCTGGGCTGTGATGTCACTATACTGCATGTCGGACCTACAGCGTCAGCAGTGACTCTGTTGCCTAGCGCCTACCAATGCCATCATCGTATTTGGGTCAACATATGAGAAAGATGGTCACACGATGTGAACAACATGCACAGAACACACACAACGGTTGGACAGCTGATCATCTTCTCATTATTTCCAGTATCTCAGTATTTCCCAGTGTGTGCACATTTTTGTTCCAGCCAAGCACTAACACACAGTGACTCATTTCACTAATAAACTTATATCAGATGCGTCCAATCTGGGGCCAGTTTCACGAAAGCTTCATACCTGAAGTAGTATTTACCCTTTGAGAAATCCCAGGCCCACTCCTCTCCTAGATCAGCAAAGTTCTTCATTTAATTACGTTTTTTCACACACAGAAAATTGACCTGCAAACAATTAAAACTCTCGGCTTTGCGGTTGGCTTGTTTGGAGAAATTAAGTACTACTTAAGCTTTGAAGCTTTAGTGACCCTGACCCCTGGTGTGTTGGTGGAGGGCTGGAACTAACATGTGCACACTCTAGGAATCCCCTGGGAACGGACTGACCCGGAGGATAGGGTTAATCATCGAGACTAGATGTCTATCAGGGGAGGCCGGTGGAGGTAGAAATCGGAGGACGGGCTCATTGTAATGTATGGAATGGAATGAGGAATGATATCAAACATTCAAACACGTGTTTGATACCATTCCTCATTCCATTCCATGCATTATAATGAGCCCGTCCTCCGATTTCTACCTCCACCGGCCTCCCCCTGGTGTCTGTCTGCTTCTTACTCACCGAAGGCACAGTGGCAATAATAACCCTCCACTCTGTTCTGGCAGGAGCCGCCGTTAAAACACGGGTTACACTCACAGTGGTCGATGATGGAGCCACAGGTTTTACCTGGGGGGGGGGGGGCACAGAGCAACACAGGGAGATGGATGAGGTGACAGGGGAGGCAGGCACAGGGGGGGTGGGTGCAGGGGGGGGGGGGGGGGGGGGGACACAGTTCATGCGAAGGCCTCTTTTTCCTACAGCTTCTGTCACTGAAGCTTTTAATCACCTCCAAGACTTCAGAAACCAAAACACAGGGAAGCTCACACCTGGTAACTCCGCTGAACTCCCTTCAAAGTCACATGACCGAGCGAGAACGGACAGAGGTCATGTTTTGATGCGATCTTTTAACCACTTCTGATCTCTGAGGCCGGCACACCAAATGTGATGCGATGAAAATATGACAATTCAAGGATAAAACAAAAAAATAAGACATTCAATAAAAGATGGTACAATACTAGACTCAGACAAAACACATATGCAGCAAGTCTGACTGACAATGACCTTCTGAATAATGTGTTTCTAGGCTCTCAATCTTGACCCCTGACCCTGCACCATCAGTCACATCGCTTAATGGAGACAGATTGCTCCACCACAATCAGGCAGCCCAAACAGGAAGTGGAGGGGTCAGCGGGGGAGGGGGGCGGGCCCATTACCGTAAGCCAATAGGTGCGGCTGACGCTTCAAGAAAGGTCGTTGGTCATGATTAACGTAGCATTTACACTTCGTGGTCATTTGTTACGGTCGTAATGAACCAGAACAGTCACGAGCGGAGCTGAGGAGAACCGTCTGTGGTCGCCGGACCCATTTGGACCTGTCCCTCAGACACTGCAGAACCTCCACAGCTGGCCAAACACACATGACTCAAACCCCTGTTTTCACTGACACTCCTCCATACACACTCCCTTTACGAAGAGTAATATTATCTTATTCATCACGGGATCAACGTAGCACCGCTCTCTGAAGCGGGGGAAGATTCTGATTTACCTCAAACACTTCCACACAGCGAGGGACAGCTTAGCGCAAATCATATCCCCCCTTTTTCAAATTAGCTGTTTAACTTCCGTAGAAACACAAGAATCTGAAGTGGAGTGAAACCTCTGGACAGAGATATAAATCTGCTGGGTACTTTGCCAAATGAGAGGGTCTTGATTGAGAGGGGTTGAAGCACCTACTGTTATCTGGGTCATGTGGAAGGACAGGCATGCGGGGGGATGTGAGAGGTGGAGACTAGTGGGGGGGGAGTGTGCAGTCCACAGAGCTGTGAGAACCCCCCCGGAGTCAACTTGGTTTCATCCTATTTATTAAAGTCAACACGGAGGGCTGATACACATCACAGCTGATACCCCCGGCTAGCCCTCCACCAAGCAGACACTCTCTGGCAGGCAGGCCTGGATGCTTGGGTTACAGCACCTCTCGCAATCGCTTGGAAGAAAATATTTTACTTGGACACAAGGCAGGAATCGTGTGTAGCACAGTGTGAGTGTGTGTGTGTGTTCTGTATATGTGTGTGTGTTTGTGTGTGTGTGTGTGTGTGTGTGTGTGTGTGTGTGTGTCGTACAGCGTGTAACGCCATATCCCATACGGTACCTGCGAAACCGGACTTGCAGAGACAGTTGAACCCGCCGGGATAGTTCTGGCAGAGCGCCCCATTCTTGCAGGGGTTGGAGAGGCACTCGTTGACGTCCCTCTCACAGGCCATCCCCGTGAAACCCTCGGGGCAGGAGCAGGAAAAACCTCCCACCAGGTTGAGGCAGGACCCTCCGTTGTGGCAGGGCGACGGCATACACTCGTCGATGTCCGTCTCGCACAGCGGCCCGGCATAGCCCGGCGGGCAGCTGCAGGCGTAGGGCTGGAGGGGACGGTTGGACACCAGGATCACCGGGACGCTCTCCTCCGTGGTCGTCTCCGGCCCGACGCTGAGCCTCCGCTTGCAGCTGCCGCCGTTCCGGCAGGGGTTGCGGACGCACGGGTCATGGTCGATGGCGTCGATCTGCACGCCGCTCTGGCGGTGGAGTAGGTCCTTGATGCTCTGGAAGAAGGTGGCGACGCCGCTGGGGTTGACGTACTGGCCGTGGCCGCGCCTGACCGCCGCCGTCAGGAACGTCTGGTTCTGGAGCTCAAAGGCGCCGTACAGCTGGACCGCGGTTCCGAGCCCGGCCAGCTGGGAGTTGGCAATGCGCAGAAAGCTGAGGTAGTGATTGGTCAGGAAGGTTTTGACGCCTTGCGTGCGGAGGCGTATCAGGATGCTGTTGTCCACTGTGGCATTGGTGAAACCCACGAAGAAGACTTTGGCGTTGGAGGAGACGGCACCGTGGACGCCGTCGCTGCTGCGGACCGTCAGCTCGAAGGTTCCGTCGGCGGAGCGGGCCTTGGAGGCCAGGGAGCAGCCTCCCTTGGGGATGGAGAAGAGGCTGGAGGCCGGGGGGGTCAGGGAGCAGTGGAAGGTGTCCTGGCTGTCAGGGTCCTGGGGCTTCACCTCCCCCAGCGACCCCCCAGGGAACATGTTACCAAAGTAGTGGACATAGATCTCCACGGACCGCGGTTTGGACGGGTTGTCGTTCTGGTCGCTCACCGTCACGTGGACGGTTCCTGTAGAGGACATCTGGGGGACGCCTAGGTCCAGACCAATACAATCAAACTTTATTTAAAATTGTAATTTTATGCAATTTATATTTGCAGTACATTGGACATGATATAGGCACCGTAGGAAGTTGGTCTACTGTAGATACAAAATACACAAGGACTGTTATGGAAAAAAATAAAAATAAATAAAAGACATGTATAAGAAATTACTCTCTCCTTCTCTCTCCCTCTCTCTCTCTCTCTCTCCCTCCCTCCCTCCCTCCCTCCCTCTCTCTCTCACCTGAGTCCTTGATGATCACGGAGAGGTAGAAGTCGCTGATGGTCTCTCTGTCGATCTCCCTGCTGGTGGTCAGAACCCCCGCAGGACTGAGGCTGAAGTAGCTGGTGGCCGACCCGGCGCTGACCAGACTGTACGTGAACGGGCCCTGATTGGGTGCCAGGTCCGGGTCCGTGGCGGTGAGCGTCACAACCTCCGTCCCCGCCCGCTGGTTCTCCATCACCTCCGCCCTCGCCGTGGTCAGCGTCGGCCCATTGTCATTAATGTCCTCCAGATTGACGATCAACATAGCGGTCCCCGTCGCTGCGGGCGACCCAGAGTCCACCGCCAGCAGGGTGAGGTTATAAACAGGCGTGGTCTCGCGGTCTAGCTCCGCCCCTACGGACACCTGACCGGTCTGAGGGTTGATGGTGAAGATGTTCCTGGGGGCGGAGGGGGCGAAGGAGGAGATGAGGCTGTAGGAGAAACGGCTCCAGCTGGGGACTGAGTCCGAGTCCTGGGCGCTGACGAAGGTGACCAGCCCCCCCGGGGAGAGGCCCTCGCTGATCTGGACGTCGTACAGCTGCTGGCTGAACACCGGCGGGTCGTTGGCGTCCAGGACGGTGATGTTGACGAACACCTCGTCGATGTCCGCGCCGCGGATGCTGCCGGCGTTCTTGGCCAGGACCTTGAGGGAGATCTTCTCCTCGTTCTCGCGGTCCAGCGGGCCCGTGACGTAGATCTGACCCGTGGTCTGGTTGATGCTGAAGCCCTTCCTCCGGCTGCGGCCGAAGATGAGGTAGTAAACGACGCCGTCTTCTCCCTGGTCGCGGTCGCTGGCGAACACCTCTCCCACCTGGAGGGTTAAAGGTTAAAGATATAATATAAACATAAAACAGAACATAAACATGTTTCATTGTAGTGTGTGTGTGTGTGTGTGTGTGTGTGTGTGTGTGTGTGTGTGTGTGTGTGTGTGTGTGCATTAATTTCTCCCACCAAATGTCCATGTAAAATGTTAATACAATGTTACTAGTGTTATAATACTGTTATTACACAGGGCAAACTATCTATATCAAACAATCAAATCAAACAATCAAATCAGTCCACTCACCACCGTGCCTCTGGGTGCCGCCTCAGACACCTCAAAGTAGTACTGCTTGGATACGAAGCGCGGGACGTACTCATTGGCTCCCTTCAGCTGGATGTTGACATTAGCGAAGCTGCATCGCTCCTCGTCAGGGACGTTGAAGGCCTTGACGGTCAGGTGGTACACCTGCTTGGCCTCGTAGTCCAGGAACCCCTGCGTAGTGATGACGCCCGTGTTGGGGTCGATGACGAACAGGTCGCTGTCTGACGACTGGATCACGTACGCCATGACGGCGTTCGCCCCCGCATCGCGGTCGGTGGCGTTCATCTTGACCACGGTGGTCCCGCTGGGGACGTTCTCCTGGACTACGGGGAAGTACTCGTCCAGGTCGAAGGCGGGAGGGTTGTCGTTCACGTCCGTCACGTGGATCGTCACAGCGACGTAGCTGGTCTTGGCGATCCAGCCTCCGTCCGTGGCGGTGACCCGGAGGTCGTGCCTCTGCTTCTCCTCGTAGTCCAGCGGCAGGACCAGTGAGAGCACTCCTGTCTTGGTGTTAACGGAGAACAGGCCCGGCTCGTTGCCGGCGGTGATGTTGTAGGCGATCAGACCGTTCATCTCCTTGTCCTTGTCCCGGGCGGACAAGGTCCGGATCGCGGTTCCGACAGCCAGGCTCTCCGGTACCGTCGCCGTCACCTGGTTCTGGGAGAACTCCGGGGTGTGGTGGTTCTCCTCGGTGACGGCCACGCGGACCGCGGCTCTGCTGGACAAAGGCGGGTTCCCTCGGTCCCTGGCCGTCACGTCCAGGAGGAAGACTCTGTTCATGTCGGAGGTGAGGGAGGAAGCCACCGTCACCCAGCCGCTCTGCTTGTCCAGTTTGAACTTGCTGGAGCTGTTGCCTCCTGATATGACGTACTCCACCTCCGAGTTGAGGCCAAAGTCCTTCTTGTCGTGAGCGATCACTCTGAGGAGCTTGGTGCCAACCTTAACACTCTTGGTGACAGGAGTGAAATAGCTGGAGGATTCAAACTTGGGTGGATTGTCATTACTGTCCACGATATTCACAATAACGGTGGCTTCACTCATCAGGGGCTTGGTGGCTCTGTCTGAGGCCGTGACGATGAAGCTATGGCGGTTGATGTTGATGTTACTGGCTCCAGATGAGTTCTGGTACTTCAGCTGCTGTTTGATGAAGATCTCTCCAGAGCTGGAGTTGATTCTGAAGTACTCGGACTGGGACCGGATGAAGTAGAAGATCTTCCCGTTGGACCCCTGGTCCGGGTCGGTGGCGGAGACCTGCGTGACCTGTGACCCCACCTCCATCAGCTCGGGGTAGTCCAGGTAGTACGACGGCCTGCTGAACCTCGGTGCGTTATCATTAACATCCGTCACGAATATGGTCACGTCCGTGCTCACCGTCCAGCCTGAGTCATGGGCGGAGACCTTGGCGATGTAGTGGTCCGTGTCCTCCCTGTTGAGAGGCCTGCTGATGGTGATGTCGCCCGTGCTCGGGTTGACGGCGAACGGGAGGCTGGCGTCGGTGATGGAATAGTGACTAACAGCGTTAGCGCCCGCGTCCTCGTCCGTGGTCGTCACCCGGGTGACGGTGTAGCCGACGGGCGCGTTCTCGGGCACGGTGGCGCTAAAGATCTTGGAGAACCTCGGGGCGTTGTCGTTGACGTCCAGAACGTCGATGAGGACCTTGACCACGGTGCTCTTGGGCTGAGAGCCACGGTCGGTGGCCTTGACCTTCAGGGCGTACTGGGCTGCCTTCTCCCGGTCCAGAGGCCGGGTGGTCCGGATCTCGCCAGTGGCCCGGTTCACACTGAAGCTGTTCTCCTGGTTGCCGTCCACGATGGCGTACTCCAGCTGGCCGTTGGGCCCGCTGTCCCTGTCCTCGGCCCGGACCATGAGGACCCGCTGGGGGGAGAGGCTCTCCAGGATCTCGGCGTGGAACGGCTCCCGGTCGAACACGGGGTGGTTGTCATTGACGTCCAGGACCGTGACCTCCACCCTCTCATAGGAGGAGTACGGAGGGAAGCCCTGGTCCCTCGCCTCGATCCACAGGACGTACTTCTGGATGTTCTCGTAGTCCAGGGAGCGCTTGATCGACAGCTCGCCGGTCAGTGGGTTGATGTGGAACGCGTCGTCCAGGTTGCCGCTGGCAACATAGTAGGACAGGGCCCCGCCCCGCGTGGAGGACCCGGTCACGGTGGTAACGACAGTGTTCGTTGATTGGCTTTCAGGGAAGGTGAACGCCCGCTCCTTCAGCTTGATGACGGGGAAGTCCCCACCGGTGACGAATCGCACGGTGACAGTGGTGGTATCTGTCTTGGGATTGGTCCCCCCGTCCTTAACTCGGACGGTGAGGGTGACCTCGGAGGTGCCTGTGAGCCTCTCATTGGCTGTGATGGCTCCTCGGACCGGGTCGATGCTGAAGCGCTCGGCGTTGCGTCCAGTCAGAGAGTAGTGGAGCAGCGCGTTGGGTCCCGCGTCCTCATCTGTCACTGTCACCGCAAACACCAGAGAGCCTAGAGGACACAGGAGAGAATACATCACAACACACACTGACACTATGGTTTATACTCTTCATTAATAGGATGTTATATCAATACATCTATAAACTGTATCAAAAATATGCAATCATAAATATATATAAATATAATATTAAATCTGTGTGTGTGTGTGTGTGTGTGTGTGTGTGTGTGTGTGTGTCTACCTGTGGAGGTAGAGGCTGGGATGTGTGTGACGTAGGGGTGATGGTGGAAGCGTGGAGGGTTGTCGTTGATGTCAGAGACCACCACAGAGACGGTGGCAGAGCTGGACAAGCCCAGGGGAAGCCCCCCATCCGTGGCCACCACCAGGAGTTGGTAGTCCCCCCGAGCCTCGCGGTCCAGCAGGGAGCTGGTGATGATCTGACCCGTGGCCGGGTTGATGGAGAACTGGCCATTGCCTCCTGTCAGGCTGTAGCTGTGGGGGGGAGAGGAGAGGGTTTAGGGGGGAGAGGAGAGAGGGTTTAGGGGGGAGAGGGGAGAGGGTTTAGGGGGGAGAGGGGAGAGGGTTTAGGGGGGAGAGGAGAGATGGTTTAGGGGGGAGAGGGGAGGGTGTAGGGGGAGAGGAGAAAGGGTTTAGGGGGGAGAGGGGAGGGGGAGAGGGTTTAGGGGTTGATCTAATGTATAGGTTTAGGAGGTTTTACGTAGGATGACTGATGTACACTTATTTTAAACACATGGACTTATTGTAAGTCGCTTTGGATAAAAGCATCTACTAAAATGTATCTACAAACAACATGGAACCAGTGACCTATGATGGCCGGCCTCTCTGACCTCTAACCTCTAGGCTACCTGCCTCTCTGACCTCTGACCTCTAGGCTACCTGCCTCTCTGACCTCTAACCTCTAGCTAGCTGCCTCTCTGACCTCTAACCTCTAGGCTACCTGCCTCTCTGACCTCTGACCTCTAGGCTACCTGCCTCTCTGACCTCTGACCTCTAGGCTACCTGCCTCTCTGACCTCTGACCTCTAGGCTACCTGCCTCTCTGACCTCTATCCTCTAGGCTACCTGCCTCTCTGACCTCTGACCTCTAGGCTACCTGCCTCTCTGACCTCTGACCTCTAGGCTACCTGCCTCCCCAACACAGACATGATCATCTGCAGCGAGAAGCCTGGATTAAAATCTCCTGGTCAGCATTGCCAGCTCAGTCCTATGGAGGGCAGTGTTTAAAGCTTTACAGACAGCAGCACAGACTCCACAGGAGAAAAGAAAACACAAACCTAAAATAACTTCATAATCTTGTTATGATTCACGTTAGAAAAATGTACCACTGTGTCGTCCATCATGTAAAAACACAAACCCATTTCTAAAGTGTCCCTCTTCAGAGTCTATCAACGTTACTCGTTCCATTTTCTTTCCTGTGTTTTTCTCTCTTACAGAGAGAGGCCCTCCGGTCCAGAGCTCTGCTTGGAGGACCACGCTTGGAGTCGCCCCAGAATTCTTTACGACCAGAGAGAACCGTACTTTTCTGGTTTCCAAGAGAGGATCGGGTTTCTCCTCTCTGTCTCAGAAGCTTTCCAGCCGGGCCCAGACACAAACACTCCCTGACACACACACACACGTACACACACACACACACGTACACACACACACACACACATGTACACACACAGATGTACACACCCATGGACACACACACACACATGTACACACACACACACGTACACACACACACACACGTACACACACACACACATGTACACACACATGTACACACACAGATGTACACACACATGGACACACACACACATGTACACACACACGCTCTCTCACACACACAGGGACGTACTCAGAGAAGTATTCCCCATCTGAAGCCAGAGACAAATGACTCGACGACATGGGACAGGGACAGATATTAGGACGACAACAACCACAACCACAACAACAACCACAACCACAACCACAACCACAACCACAACCACAACCACAACCACAACAACCACAACCACAACAACAACCACAACAACAACCACAACCACAACCACAACCACAACCACAACCACAACAACAACCACAACCACAACCACAACCACAACCACAACAACCACAACAACAACCACAACCACAACCACAACAACAACCACAACCACAACAACAACAACAACCACAACAACAACCACAACAACCACAACAACCACCACAACAACCACAACAACCACAACCACAACCACAACAACAACCACAACCACAACAACAACCACAACCACAACCACAACCACAACCACAACCACAACCACAACCACAACCACAACAACCACAACAACAACAACAACAACAACAACCACAACCACAACAACAACCACAACAACAACAACAACAACCACAACAACAACCGTCCTGGGTTGAACCGCGGTCCAGAGACAGAGCTGCTGCTGGGGCCTGTAGTGTTAACACACTGGAAGAACAGGGAGAAGAACGGAAGGCAAGTGTGTGTGTGTGTGTGTGTGAGTGTGTGTTAGTGTGTGTGTGTGTGTGTGTTAGTGTGTGTGTGTGTGTGTGTGTGTGTGTGTGTGTGTGTGTGTGTGTGTGTGTGTGTGTGTGTTTGAGAAGTAGGACCCAGGGGAACCCCTGTTGGGGTCTACCAGCTCTGTCAGACATCATTAACATCCTCATTACGCTATTTTGGGAAAGTGGGGCGCGTTGTGCCCCCCCTCCCCCCCAGTGTCTCCCCCCCTCCTCTCTCCCCAGTAACCCCACTGGGGTAACACTGGGGGGGAGGGAAGGGGGGGGGGGCATGGTGAGTCAGATGTCCGGCTTGGGAGAGGGGATGGAGAGGGGAGGGAGACCCCTCTATGGGGGGGTTGGAGGGGGTTTGATCCGGGGTGTTCTGCATAAGACCACCTTGCTTTGGGCCTGTATGGTGGTCTGGACCCCTCCCTCTCTCTCCCTCTCTCTCTCTCTCTCTCTCTCTCTCTCTGCCTCTCTCTCTCTCTGTCTCTCTCTCCATCGCTACTCTCTCTCTATCTCCTCCCTCCCCCCCTCTCTCCCCCTCTCCCTCCCTCCCATCGAACCTTATGGAGTCTGAGTAGCCTGTTGAGCTAAAGGCCAGGTGAGCGGTGTGTGTGGGTTCGAGTCCTGACGTACCTGATCACTCCGTTGAGGCCTACGTCGGCGTCAGAGCTGTTGACCAATAGGACGTCAGTACCGGTGGGGGCGTCCTCGGCGACAGAGGTATGAAAGGAGGAGGAGCTAAAGACCGGGACGCTGTCGTTGACATCATCCACCGCCACCACCACTGTCCCTGTACCACTGAGGGGGGGGGAGCCTGGGGGGAGGGAGGGGGCAGGGGGGAGGGAGGGAGGGGGGTTGAATTAGTTACTCTTTGAGATCATTCAAAACATATACAGCCAAAACTTCAAAACTTCAATACTACTACATCCATACATTAACACCCGTTATGGATAACACACACACACACACACACACACACACACACACACACACACACGCACACACACACACACGGTCATGGTCTTATTTCCATGGTGGCTTAAATGAGAGGATATCAAATCATAAAAACAGACAGAACACAAATTCTATATTGGGCAATGTTGAGGAGAAACCACCTCAGTTTGGAAGTCCACAGTTAGACAGGTTTTGTTTGTTTTTTGGCAAGATGACTTCTCCTACGTGACTTATCATTCTGAGATACATGCTGAAGCAATTCATATTCTGAAGGACTCTGCTTAACCACAATCCCCCTGCATCTGACCTTCTCTCCCTCTCCCTCCCTCCCTCCCTCCCTCCCTCCCTCCCTCCCTCTCCCTGTATCTCACCCTCTCTTCCTCTCACTCTCTCTCTCCCTCCCTCCCACTGCATCTCACCCTCTCTCCCTCTCTCTCTCTCCTTCCCTCCCTCTCTCCCTCCCCTTGCATCTCATCTTCTCTCTGGGGGGAGGGAGGGAGGGAGGGAGGGAGGGAGGGAGGGAGGGAGGAAGGGAGTAGCTGTGTAACTGAAGCTCCTGACTGCCCTTCCTGGGGCAGTAGAACAGCCACTCAGCCAAGCTCTCAGCGGAATCCGAGAGGAACAGAAAAACGCTATTTTCAGCGAAAAATCTAACCGCGTGTTTCCCTGGGGCGGGTGACGGCACACCGGCCGCGGTGCAGAGCCCCGGGGGGAGGAGCTTAATCAATAACAGATGAAGAAGAGGAAGAGGAAGAGGAGGAAGAGAGGGGAGACGCTGAGAGACTGGAGGACTTTATCCAGCATCTGCTCAAACCCTCTAGAGATGGCATGGAGTGTGTGTGTGTGTGTGTGTGTGTGTGTGTGTGTGTGTGTGTGTGTGTGTGTGTATTCAGCTGTTAATAACATCAAATACTTGAACCCGTGTTCTGTGGAGCTGTGGATTAATACAGAATAATAAAACAAACTTGGAGAATGGCCACGAATAATCTCTCTGATCTGGAGCTGCTCTATCACAACATGAAGGAACCAGAGAATCTCAGGAGACACACAAACACACACACACACACACACACACACACACACACACACACACACACACAGGAGCGTGTGCACACACATACACACACGCACACACACACACACATACACACACACACACACACACACACACACACACACAGGAGCATGTGCACACACATACACACACACACACACACACCCATGGGAGTGCACACACACACACACACACACACACACACACACACACACACACACACACACACACACACACACACACACACATACACACCCATGGGAGTGCACACACACACACACACACACACACACACACACACACACACACACACACACACACACACACACACACACAATCCCCTAATCCAGAATGTCCTCTCTTGATTTGTAAAGATCACAGTAATTAAATACATACGCTCATAAAAAAGTGATTATCATCTGGGTCGTTATATTCAGGCTAATGAGCAGAGGGACATATTGGCCTTTAATCCCTTTAAGAGAAGAGTGACCCTCTGGCCTGTCTGTATGATAGAAGACTGACCCTCTAGGGGCTAGGGGCTAGGTGTTAGGGGTTAGGGAGTAGGGGCTAGGGGCTAGGTGTTAGGGGTTAGGGAGTAGGGGCTAGGTGTTAGGGGTTAGGGAGTAGGGGCTAGGGGCTAGGTGTTAGGGGTTAGGGAGTAGGGGCTAGGGGCTAGGGGCTAAGTGTTAGGGAGTAGGGGCTAGGGGCTAGGGGCTAGGTGTTAGGGGTTAGGGGCTAGGGGCTAGGGGCTAGGTGTTAGGGGTTAGGGAGTAGGGGCTAGGGGCTAGGTGTTAGGGGTTAGGGAGTAGGGGCTAGGGGCTAGGTGTTAGGGGTTTGGGAGTAGGGGCTAGGGGCTAGGTGTTAGGGGTTAGGGAGTAGGGGCTAGGTGTTAGGGGTTAGGGAGTAGGGGCTAGGGAGGTGGGGCTAGGGCCTAGGGCCTAGGTGTTAGGGGTTAGGGAGTAGGGGCTAGGGGGGTGGGAGTAGGGGCTAGGGGCTAGGGGCTAGGGGCTAGGGAGTAGGGAGTAGGGGCTCGGGGCTAGGGAAGGAGGGGTTTGAGGTTAGGGGCAAGGGTTGGTTTCTGGTTTCTGGACATGGTTCTTTACATCTCAAAACATCAAGCAAATCAGAGAGTCTTGAACTAACTAAGGATTCTAGTCAAGTGGTCCTCCCTGCTCCGGCTGGCCTGAGCACAACGAGGCTCTTAACACAAATACACTTGAAATAGCTCAGAACTCACAAACAACTCTGCATTCCGACACAGAATACATTGTACATAAACAGGGAAAGTAAACCGGTCCCTAAAACACCAGGTTCACAAACCGCTGCTGCAGTCGGCAGCCCGGTCGCCCATTAAAACACATGAGTCATTAAAACACATGAGTCATGCACTGTTGCGCTTATTTTCCTCTCTGAAAAATGCTGTTAATGTTCAGGATTCCATGTTTATGACCAAATATGGGCCTGGCTCAGCGATTCTGAGGATGATCACATTTAGGATGAGGATGAAGATGATGGCCCTCACCTGTCTCCCCTTGAACAGCTGAGGGGTAAACAAGCTGCTATTGTACAGAGGTCTGACCTCTGACCCTGAGGAAGTAGCTACTTAGCAGACAAGATGTACAAACACAACACAAGGTTGAGGGACATTTAAGGGCTGAACGTGATGTTGGGGTATGAATGGTGATGTTGAGGTATGAATGGTGATGTTAAGGTAAGCATGGTGATGTTGAGGTAAGCATGGTGATGTTGAGGTAAGCATGGTGATGTTGAGGTAAGCATGGTGATTTAGCAGGAGATAGACTTCATAACAAGTCAATGCTATCCCCTGTTCCCAAGGCAACCATCCCATCCATACTGCACAGCTGGATTACATTGATCATAAACTGGTTTCCTGGACAGAGATTAAGCCTAATCCTAGTCTACAAAGCATCTTCAATGGAGAAGTTCTACTGAAGTGTGACCAGGCCCAGGACTAGTCTTAATCCGTGTCCGTGAACCTGCCCCAGAGTGACTAACACCGCCCAATCCTACCCTACAGTCCTGCTGGATTAAGTCAGATTATCGCCACGGCGCGTTACGTAATCTGACAGGACACGCGTGACGGCCCAGACATTGGAGTCAGCAATCTACCTGAGCTGCGACCGGGGCGCTGATCTAGTTTACTGTAGTTTAATGTAGTTTACTCTAGGTTACTCTAGTTTACTCTAGTTTACTCTAGGTTACTCTAGTTTACGCAGCGTGTCTCTGCGGCCCGTGTAAACATGTCTACAACGTGACGGTGTTATGGAGGTGAGTCACGGTTCAGCAGATTACACCCCCACCCACCCACCCACCTACCCACCCACCCATCCACCCACCTACCCACCCACCCACCTTTTCTGATTGAGTTACTGCAGCTCAGAGAAGAGAGCTGTCCTTGTCCTGGTCTAGTGCTCAGAGTGTTAGTGTGACGAGTCCAGGGGAGGCTGGTGGAGGCAGAATTCGGAGGACATGTGTTTGATACCATTCTTCATTCCATTCTATGCATTCCAATGAGCCCGTCCTCCGATTTCTACCTCCACCAGCCTCCCCTGGTAGAGGTTGTTGAGCCTCTGTTACTAGGCAGACCAGTTCTGTTTGATAGACACCATCTCAAGACACACACACACACACACACACACACACACACACACACACACACACACACACACACACACACACACACACACACACACACACACACACAGTCCAGGCTCCTCCAGCAGATCTGATGTAACTGCTGGGGAGATTAGCTCCTAAAACCTGTTGGCTTTGTGTCACAGAGTCATTAACTCACAGAGAGAGACGGAGAAATCTGTTTAACTTATCAGGGAAGTGATTTATTGAAAACATAATCTTTATTGAAACACGGCACCAGTCTCTTAAGCCAAGGAGCACAGAAAAGCGCTAAAGTGTTTTTTCAGTGATTTAAACGTGGTCTTTGAGCGGCGGTGTGTTCCTCAGCCATTGTTCCTCCTCAGGACATGGAAGCTGGAGAGGTTTGGCTTTTTGTTGTTTTTTTGTCGTGAGAAACTTTCTGGCCCCGGTCCAAATGTTTCATTTTTCTGGAGGAAGTGATGTCACAACCTGTTTACTGGCTGAGGAGAGGACTGGAGCAGGAGAGGACGCTGGCGTGACCCTTGACCCCGATGCCAAGCCCCCCCGCGGACTAGATCATCAGGAACGGCCGCAAGGGACAGACTCTGTTACCCCCGTTAATCCTCTCTAAGCCCTGAGGAAGACCACCCCCCTGCCCTCCACACACACACACACACACACACACACACACACACACACACACACTCACACACACACACACACACACACACACACACACACACACACACACACACACACTCACACACACACACACACACACACACACACACACCTCACTGTGACCCTGAACCGGGGCTGAACTCGCTCGTGTTGACAAGCTGGGTTTTAAAGGCATTTCTCACATCTCTGTGGGTGCACGGTATCAGTCTCACACACACACACACACACACACACACACACACACACACACACCACACACACACACACACACACACACACACACACACACACACACACACACACACAACCACACACACACACACACACACACACACACACACACACACACACACACACACACACACACACAACCACAAACACACACGCGTATGCACACACACGTATGCACACACACACACACACACACACGCAGCATCACGCTGGTCTGCGCCTGCCTCTTTAGCCTCCTGGGGATCCTTCATATCACATAACCCCAACAGCTGTTTCTACAACCCACCACCAAGCAGGCAGCAAGCAGGCAGCAAGCAGGCAGCAAGCAGGCAGCAGCCCTCTCCTGTTGCAGCCTGTCAGCTCACAGATGCAGTCATCCAGGGATAGGATATCATAGCTGGACGCACAAGTACGCAAATGATGGTGGTCATGCATAGTGATGGGGGGAGAGAGACGTTCCATAGATGCTTAGCAGACATACTAGAATGTTCTTCCAAGACTCCACATGACTGAACACTCTAGAACACTCTAGAACACTCTAGGAATACTCCAGGAACACCCCAGAACACTCTAGAACACTCTAGAACACTCTTAAGAAACAGAGAATAGACATCCTACACAACCCTATGCCCATTCCAGGGGAGGCTGCTGGAGGTAGAAATCGGAGGACGGGCTCACTGTAATGCATAGTAAAGGAATGAGGAATGGCATCAGAGTCACCATGAGCCCATCCTCCGTTTTCTACCTCCACCAGCCTCCCCTGTTCAACCCTGATTCCGAGCAGTCGTAGGATCACAGTGTGATTGTTGGACCATAGCTCAGGGAGAGGATGATGTCACCAGCGTGGCATGCTGTCTGCTACTACGCCAGCCTCTCCCCCCGGCCCCCCGGCCCCCCGGCGGCTGGGACCTGCCAGCACCTCTCCTCACACTGCCTGAGGGGGTCAGGAGTCAGGGGTTAGGGGTCAGGGGTCAGGGGTTAGATGAGTTCAACCATGGATGACACGATGACTAGAGAGCAAACACTGAAGAGAGGAAAAGAGAGAAGAAGAGAGAAGAGAGAAGAAGAGAGAAGAAGAGAGAAGCAGAGAGGAGAAGAGAGAAGAAGAGAGAGAGAGAGAAGAAGAGAGAAGCAGAGAGAAGAAGAGAGGAGAAGAGAGAAGAAGAGAGAGAAGAGAGGAGAAGAGAGGGAAGAGAGAAGAAGAGAGAAGCAGAGAGAAGA
>NW_028152305.1:79196-96209 GCF_951799395.1 Argentina silus | reverse complement strand
TCAGGTTTATGAAGACAGGATCCATCTCTTCTGTCTCATGTTTATGAAGACAGGATCCATCTCTTCTGTCTCAGGTTTATGAAGACAGGATCCATCTCTTCTGTCTCAGGTTTATGAAGACAGGATCCATCTCTTCTGTCTCAGGTTTATGAAGACAGGATCCATCTCTTCTGTCTCAGGTTTATGAAGACAGGATCCATCTCTTCTGTCTCAGGTTTATGAAGACAGGATCCATCTCTTCTGTCTCATGTTTATGAAGACAGGATCCATCTCTTCTGTCTCATGTTTATGAAGACAGGATCCATCTCTGGAGCTCTCCCCGGGGGCTGAGAATGACTTCATAATGAGCTGCTTTGGCTGCTTCCCTTCAAAACAATGGTTGCCATGTACTGTCAGTATAGATATGTGTAAAGTAGAACGGCATCTTTCTGATGAGGCTGCATTGACATTGAAAAAAGCAAGAAAATCCACGCGGTAGTTTGGTGCGGTGCAGGCTGGGAGGTGGAACTTCAAAGACAGGAAGAGAGACACACACTCTTGCTCTCCGATGCTGATTATTTATTTAGCAACCGTTGGGGCAGGAAGCTGCGTTCTTCAGGGTTTTAATCATTGAAATGATCATTGCAGTGACATTACATGAAGCCTGTTCTCTCTGTAGCCGAGTTGAGATGGTAAACTCACTCCTCAAGTTCAAAGGGTCTGTGTGTTGGCAAGCCAGAGGTTGAAGTTTGAGGCTTGGTCGGAGCAAGTGGAATATTGCGGGGCTACTGTTTGCAACAACTTGATATCTGCCTCCTCTGCCCTGTTCTTCAACTTGATATCTGCCTCCTCTGCCCTGTTCTTCAACTTGATATCTGCCTCCTCTGCCCTGTTCTTCAACTTGATATCTGCCACCTCTGCCCTGTTCTTCAACTTGATATCTGCCTCCTCTGCCCTGTTCTTCAACTTGATATCTGCCACCTCTGCCCTGTTCTTCAACTTGATATCTGCCTCCTCTGCCCTGTTCTTCAACTTGATATCTGCCACCTCTGCCCTGTTCTTCAACTTGATATCTGCCACCTCTGCCCTGTTCTTCAACTTGATATCTGCCTCCTCTGCCCTGTTCTTCAACTTGATATCTGCCACCTCTGCCCTGTTCTTCAACTTGATATCTGCCACCTCTGCCCTGTTCTTCAACTTGATATCTGCCACCTCTGCCCTGTTCTTCAACTTGATATCTGCCACCTCTGCCCTGTTCTTCAACTTGATATCTGCCTCCTCTGCCCTGTTCTTCAACTTGATATCTGCCTCCTCTGCCCTGTTCTTCAACTTGATATCTGCCACCTCTGCCCTGTTCTTCAACTTGATATCTGCCTCCTCTGCCCTGTTCTTCAACTTGATATCTGCCACCTCTGCCCTGTTCTTCAACTTGATATCTGCCTCCTCTGCCCTGTTCTTCAACGTGTGACCAACACTCATTTTGAGTCCACATTGGAGCATATCAGTATGTGGACATCCCACATCCCACATCCCACATCCCACATCCCACATCCCACATCCCATCCTGGCAGACGTGTTGCTACATCACAGAGATTAACGCACACATCAAGGCGCTGTGTCAAAGGTCTCCTGAAGCAGACGAACCCATAATTGCCTAATAACTGAAGTCTGTTTTGGCTCAAGCACATAAATACTAATGATGTAACCCTGATTTAAGGGGTGGCCATTTTGGAAACCGACAGAGAGGGATTAGGCTAAAGAGCTTCACCCGCACAATCCTTCAAAACTTCCTTCCTCCCCCCCTGTCTCCCCCCTGTCCCCCACCATCCCACTTCCCTGTGCCATCTCAACTGTTGCAAATCCATTCAGAGGGCGTAGATCTGTTGTGGCAGGATCTCTCCTGCTGAGTGCCTCTCTGAACCGCAGGCTAACCGCTAACGCTAACCGACAGGTTAACTTGGGCTGGAGCAGAGACCTGACTGCTGCCTCTATGAACCGTGTGTTTAAAACCTCTTTCTTCTGCTAATTGCTTGTTGCGAGAGGGCCGGCGGAAGCGGCTTATGTCTTCAGTGTGAGTTGGTGAAGCACACAGACGTTAGCTTGGCATGACACAGGCTCAGCTCATAACACATCACAGCAGGGGGACGTGGTTCTGTGTTGTGGGGTACCTCAGCAGTGGTGACTACACTACCGTTTAGAACTAGGGTACCTCAGAAGTGTTACAACCAGGGTACCTCAGAAGTGTTCCAACCAGGGTACCTCAGAAGTGTTACAACCAGGGTACCTCAGCCGTGTGCTTACCTGAATCACATTTGTATTTATTTAAGAAGATCTCATATGACATGGGAACCAGAGTTGGGGCCAATTGCTCCATCAATTCAGGAAGTGTTTTAAAACATACATTTCTAATTCCCAAACTTTTATTTTTAATTTACAGTAGAATGTCAAGAACACACAGTTGAGTTGCTGTATATTGGAACATACAGTATACCAGATACATACCAGATACATACCAGATACATACCAGATACAGACAGTATACCAGATACATACCAGATACATACCAGATACATACCAGATACAGACAGTATACCAGATACATACAGTATACCAGATACATACCAGATACATACCAGATACATACAGTATACCAGATACATACAGTATACCAGATACATACCAGATACATACAGTATACCAGATACATACCAGATACATACCAGATACATACCAGATACAGACAGTATACCAGATACATACCAGATACATACAGTATACCAGATACATACCAGATACATACAGTATACCAGATACATACAGTATACCAGATACATACCAGATACATACCAGATACATACAGTATACCAGATACTCAGAGTTCAATGGATTGAAAAGACGTTGAAAATGAATGGCCTTTTTTCAACTACCGAATTGGAAATTAATTCACTTCCGGAATCGATGGAATTGAAAAGGAATTCGGTCCAACCCTGACGGTCCCAACCCTGACGGTCCCGACCCTGATGGTCCCGACCCTGACGTTCCCGACCCTGACGTTCCCGACCCTGACGTTCCCGACCCTGGCGGTCCCGACACATTTCAATGGGAATTGTTTCCAATACAGTCAAGAATAACATTCCGTAGTTCGTTCCAGCATACAGTACAGCTCATGTGAACTGTCTACTTTGTATACATCAGACCATTGTCTAAGTGTAGACCAACTACTCTCCCTAACCCAATCACAGCCCTGCATATGAAACCAGATGTACCAGACCCAAATCCTCAGCACACAGATCCAACATAACACAACTCCTGTAGGACCAATTTTCCTTGTCCTTCCACATGTGAAGTATGAAATGAAGCCATTACAGGAGAGGGAACGTCCCCTCGGGACCACTTCTCCTCCAGTGTCATCTTTCATTGTCCGTCCTCCTCTCTCAGGAATTTGATGACATCATAATGATGGCGTGTGTGTGAGGCGGTTGCCGGGCGATGGCTGCTACTGCAGCAGACACACACACACACACACACACACACACACACACACACACACACACACACACATCACATCACAGTCTCAAACGTCTTAATTGACTGCAGGTCTTCATGAGCGGGGGACTGGCAGAGGGAGTGATAAACTGTCTCAGTCCTGATCATTAGCTTGACCCTGTCTTCCCTCAGAGCAGACAGCCTGACCAGACATTGCCGCGATCAGCTGTCATATCATAGTTATAACAGTGGCGTAACCTGTGTTATTACATGCTTATAAGGTAGTTAGTGCAGTACATGTCGTTATAGAGTGCTTACCAGTTGATCTCACTTCTGTTGAGAATTGGTGCATATTTAATACTGAATAATAATGATGATAATAATAATAATAATAATAGTTTATTATAATAATAATAATAATAATAATAATAATAATAATAATAATAATAATAATAATAATAATAATAATAATAATGATACTTTTTAAATTATTATTATTATCAGTAGTAGCAGTAGTATTATTATATACTCACTAAATGTAGTTGCTACTAAGTGTGAGTGTTCCTTTAGTTTCATGTTCTAGTTGATCTAGGTCTACAGTAAGTAGCTGAACCAGAGGCTTTCCAGGCTGAGAGCGTAGCAGAGCCTGGGGGTCATTCATCAGTCTGGTCTCCAGGCCAGAGGGGGGTGGGGGGGTGGGGGGGGTGCAGAGAGACATCCCTTCTGACGGGAGACTAATCCACACAGGTGTCTCACAGCTAACCGCCAGCTGTCTGACAGGCAACTCTTACATTAGCAAACGGTATTTGTCATTTCGCTACTAAAAGGGTCATTTGTTAACTTGTGTGTTATTGCAGCTTAAAGTGCTGTTTCGTTCTTGGTAACGACCACAGTTTGGAACCAGAGGGACACCGTTCTTTTCTCTAGTGCTTCAAAATGTGAGGCAGCTTCTTTTGTCCAGTCAGGAACATGCAGTGAAGCACATACTATAGCATTCTAGTGTCTAAAACTGTTTCTGCTAACACACTATTCAGTTCAACACTGGTGAAAACCCCCCAGGTCTAATCTTCCTGGTGAAAACCCCCCAGGTCTAATCTTCCTGGTGAAAACCCCCCAGGTCTAATCTTCCTGGTGAAAACCCCCCAGGTCTAATCTTTCTGTTGAAACCTGACATAGAAAAGCAAACCGGTGTCTGTGCTTCTCTCCATCATTTGGTCCTTCAAAGTAAAGATTGATAACCAGAGCAATAACCCCACCCACCGGGACCCTCCATGAACGAAACGCTTCAGCGGGCTAGCACAGACGGAACGTTACATCTTGACGTTCTAGAACCTGTGAGTTCTGATGTTCTAGAACCGGAACCGGAGTGTTGAGTCCTGCTGGGTCTCGCTGTGACAGAACACAGTAGCGTTCTATGGAAGCACACGCAGGCCACGGCCCGTTACCACGTCAACGCTCCTGATTTATACCACGCCGGGGACGCCGCGTTCACCGTGGAGGATCACACGTGCAGAAGGTATGCTGCTGACCTCCGCGCCTCTGGTGGCCTGCGTTGGGTCACGGGGTCTGTGTTTAGGGGTTCCTCTCTGCGTCTGGGAGATGCCAGGACGCCCCTCACACCTCGACACGGCGGGAAGATCTGGTCTGTGGAGGTCACGTTGCCATAGCCACCCGGCGGAGGAATGCCTCTTCGGGGACGTCTTCGGCGTCCTTTGGGGGCCGTTTCACGTGTTTAACGATGGTTGAAAGCAGGGATGTGCGAAGAGAAGCGCAGGACCAGGAGGGCGAGATGTCCGTCAAACTAGTAGGACGCCAGATCAAACTAGGTTAAATTCAAGCTAGGTTAAATTCAAACTAGGTTAAATTCAAACTAGGTTAAATTCAAACTAGGTTAAATTCAAACTAGGTTAAATTCAAGCTAGGTTAAATTCAAACTAGGTTAAATTCAAACTAGGTTAAATTCAAGCTAGGTTAAATTCAAACTAGGTTAAATTCAAGCTAGGTTAAATTCAAACTAGGTTAAATTCAAGCTAGGTTAAATTCAAACTAGGTTAAATTCAAACTAGGTTAAATTCAAACTAGGTTAAATTCAAGCTAGGTTAAATTCAAACTAGGTTAAATTCAAGCTAGGTTAAATTCAAACTAGGTTAAATTCAAGCTAGGTTAAATTCAAGCTAGGTTAAGTTCAAGCTAGGTTAAATTCAAGCAGCTGAAATTGTAACTTGTGGAAACTGGAAACACTGTGCTTGATTCTGATGTATTTCTGGCTCAATAGTGTTGGATATATAGGAGGCAGGGAAAACCCTGCCTGATCATCAGGTGTGTGTTTCCATTCATGGAAAACAGACCAACTCCCCTATTTAAACCAAATCACCGTTAACTTAACAAGGGGACCATAATGAGTCGTTCCCCAACTCTGTATGAGGCCCCTCTTGTGCAGCTCCAGTCAGGCATGCAAGGGTTAACCACTCAGGTGGAAAGAGAATGAGAACCATAAGGGGTCTATTTCTGGTTCTCAGGGAGAAGCTCTTGTCTCTCGTCAACGACACCAGTGTTCCTCCATCAACGACAGCAGTCCCCCACCGCGCTGCTCCACGTCCACCTGTTGCCCTGCCCTGGCCTGACACGTCCCCTACCCCCTGTCCCCCTGTCCCTTGTCCTCTCTCCTCTGTCTCCTGTCCCCCTCCCCTTTTCCCTTGTCCCCTGCCCCCTGTCCCCCTGTCCCCTGTCCCCTGCCCCCTGTCCCCCTGTCTCCTGTCCCCTGTACCCTGTCCCCTGCCCCCTGTCCCCCTGTCTCCTGTCCCCTGTCCCCTGTCCCCTGTCCCCCTGTCCCCTGTCCCCTGTCCCCTGTCCCCTGTCCCTTCTCCCCTGTCGTCCTCCCCTGTCTCCTGGGCCCTGTCCCTTGCCCCAGACCTAGGCTAGACCCAGGCCAGACCCAGGCTAGACCCAGGCCAGACCCAGGCTAGACCCAGGCCAGACCCAGGCTAGACCCAGGCTACATCCAGGCCAGACTAAGGCCAGACCCAGGCCAGACCCAGGCCACACCCAGGCTAGACCCAGGCCAGACCCAGGCCAGACCCAGGCCAGACCCAGGCTAGACCCAGGAAATCCCTTGTGAGCACCCACACACATCTCCCATTCAACAAACCAGAACGAGAGGCTTTGTTTCTGTTATAAAAACAGCGGCCACACACAGCGCGCGTGTCTTTGCGGCGTGGCATGCAGGCATGCGCCTGGAGAATAACCAGTTCATGGCTTCAGTTGCTGGTTTGATTTTAGCGTGAGCCCGCCGCACTCACACAGGGTAGATTTGGCTTCTAATTTAGCTAAGCTTACACGACCAGCTGACCAAGGACGCGATTCACGGCGGGCTCGGGGGCTCGGGAGAGGAGTGGAGAGGAGAGGAGAGGAGGAGAGGAGGAGAGGAGGAGAGGAGAGGGTGGGAGGAGAGCAGGAGAGGGGTACTCTCTCCCTCTCTCTCTCTCTCTCTCTCTCCCTCTCTCTCTCTCTCTCCCTCTCTCCCTCTCTCTCTCTCTCTCTCTCTCCCTCTCTCTCTCTCTCTCTCTCTCTTTCTCTCTCTCTCTCTCTCCCTCTCTCTCTCTCTCTCTCTCTCTCTCTCTCTCTCTCTCTCTCTCTCTCTCTCTCTTCAGCCCCTCCTGTTTTTACACATGATCCTGATGTACAACACAGCCATATATTCTGTGCGTTTCTACAGTCCCATTTCCCCTCTGTCCTTATTAGCAAGGAGACAGGCCGCCCAGTGAGGCCGGGCTGGCTACCCAGCGGAGCGGAGGCCCTTCAGCCCAGTGAGGCCGGGCTGGCTACCCAGCGGAGCGGAGGCCCTTCAGCCCAGTGAGGCCGGGCTGGCTACCCAGCGGAGCGGAGGCCCTTCAGCCCAGTGAGGCTGGGCTGGCTACCCAGCGGAGCGGAGGCCCTTCAGCCCAGTGAGGCTGGGCTGGCTACCCAGCGGAGCGGAGGCCCTTCAGCCCAGTGAGGCCGGGCTGGCTACCCAGCGGAGCGGAGGCCCTTCAGCCCAGTGAGGCTGGGCTGGCTACCCAGCGGAGCGGAGGCCCTTCAGCCCAGTGAGGCTGGGCTGGCTACCCAGCGGAGCGGAGGCCCTTCAGCCCAGTGAGGCCGGGCTGGCTACCCAGCGGAGCGGAGGCCCTTCAGCCCAGTGAGGCCGGGCTGGCTACCCAGCGGAGCGGAGGCCCTTCAGCCCAGTGAGGCTGGGCTGGCTACCCAGCGGAGCGGAGGCCCTTCAGCCCAGTGAGGCCGGGCTGGCTACCCAGCGGAGCGGAGGCCCTTCAGCCCAGTGAGGCCGGGCTGGCTACCCAGCGGAGCGGAGGCCCTTCAGCCCAGTGAGGCCGGGCTGGCTACCCAGCGGAGCGGAGGCCCTTCAGCCCAGTGAGGGGCCAGAGCCAGACTCCTGGTCCAGATGTCAACCACGACCCAACTCAGTTTATCAGACAGTCCCTTTCAACCATTTTAATCTGAGGGAGATACACAAGGCTGGATTAGATATCCAACCGCCCTGGACGTTGGGGCAGATTATGCTTCTGTGAGACAGGAAACGACTATGACATCAGTTAGTTAGAGAATGTATAAACAGGAAATGACATACCTGAGACGATGTGCCTCTTACTTGGTTACCAAGGCCACCATTCAATCCACTGCAGATTGTGGCTTTCAACAGAGAGCTTTCAGAAATGATGATCAAATCATGTTGGTGAATAAAACACACCTGAAAGACGCTTGTTTCTCAGATGGACTTTAACAAGTTAACTGTTGCCCTCCTTCCTGAACTGGAAGAGAAACAATAGTTACATAACCTACTCTGCAGTGTTACTTCACACGGTTGTCAGCTAAACACAGGTAGACACACACACACACACACACACGCACACGCACATGCACACACACACACACGTGCGCGCACACACACACACACACACACACACACACAGGTTGCATTGAGGACGTGACCCTGACAAGGTGCAGAGTGTAGACGTTGTGTTCCCTCCATTAGACATTCAGCTGGAGAGAGAAAATAAGCAGTAATCCATTTTCCATCTCTGGAATACAAACACACTGTATTGTTTTGGTTGGCAGGGAGAGAGGAGGAGAGGGAGGGAGGGAGAGAGCGAGCTAGAGGGAGAGAGGAGGAGAGGGAGGGAGGGAGAGAGCGAGCTAGAGGGAGAGCTAGAGAGAGAGGGAGGGAGAGAGCGAGCTAGAGGGAGAGAGGAGGAGAGGGAGGGAGGGAGAGAGCTAGAGGGAGAGAGGAGGAGAGGGAGGGAGAGAGCGAGCTAGAGGGAGAGAGGAGGAGAGGGAGGGAGGGAGAGAGGGAGAGAGCGAGCTAGAGGGAGAGAGGAGGAGAGGGAGGGAGGGAGAGAGCGAGCTAGAGGGAGAGCTAGAGAGAGAGGGAGGGAGAGAGCGAGCTAGAGGGAGAGAGGAGGAGAGGGAGGGAGGGAGAGAGCTAGAGGGAGAGAGGAGGAGAGGGAAGGAGGGAGCGAGCTAGAGGGAGAGCTAGAGGGAGAGAGAGAGAAAGAAAGAAATATGGTTACTGAGGTTTCTGTGTTCTTAATCTCTGCTCTAGACCGAGCGTTTGAATGTTTACACATTGTCCTGGACTTCAAAGGTGTGTGGGTGTTGTTGCTGCTGATGAACATCCAGTCCAACATGTCCAAGTTTCCTCTCTCACTTCACAGACCAGGTAGAACAGGATGCGTCTAAACCACAGAACTTCCCAAGTGTCTGTCTCCCACTACGGCCAAATCACTCTGGTCCAACATCAGTCATCAGGTCATCATCGCAGGCCATCAATGCATCTGACGGAGGCTGTATTTAGTCTCTCTAATGAATTCTACAAACGAGTTGTTCTTTGTGACATTAAAATGTGCTTCTTCGTTTAGTCAACGTGCTTATAGACGTGATCAAGCCTGATGAATGCTCTTGGTTGTGGATATGTGTAGGATGTGATAACGTCTATATATATATATATATTACCATTTCACTACCATATTGATAGCATATATATATATATATTACCATTTCACTACCATATTGATAGCATATATATATATATTACCATTTCACTACCATATTGATAGCATATATATATATATTACTATTTCACTACCATATTGATAGCATATATATATATATTACCATTTCACTACCATATTGATAGCATATATATATATATTACCATTTCACTACCATATTGATAGCATATATATATATATTACCATTTCACTACCATATTGATAGCATATATACTGTATATTACCATTTCACTACCATATTGATAGCATATATATATATATATTACCATTTCACTACCATATTGATAGCATATATATATATATTACCATTTCACTACCATATTGATAGCATATATACTGTATATTACCATTTCACTACCATATTGATATTCCACAGTACGGTATGTCCAGATCCCTCCCATCATTTAGACATTTGTCTCAAACACTTCCAGCTATATAATACTTTATTTTCCCAAACCACTTCAACCATCTGCGTTTCTGCCCCTCTTTCTCTAAACCGTCTCAATGCACGGCGAAGGCATGTGTTTTAAATCCATTGTACGGCTTTTTCAGGTTTGTGTTTCTTCTGGAAAATGTCTAATTCCAATGTAAGTAAATGAGAATAGATACTTTTCCTGGTTTGTCTTACCCATCCGCGGGCCCGTGTGTTGGAACAGCTGACAGAGACTCAAACAGACAGTTTGGATGAGCCTCCTAAATCGCTGTTGTCTCGAGTGTCCTGCCCCATGCCAATTATGTAAAAGCAGTAAACACTACCAGTAGGGTACGATCAGGGGAGGCTGGCGGAGGTAGAAATCGGAGCACGGCTCATTGTAATGCATGGAACGGAATGAGGAACGGTATCAAACACACGCGTGTTTGATATCATTCCTCATTCCGTCCCATCTATTACAATGAGCCTGTCCTCCGATGTGTACCTCCGCCAGCCTCCCCTGGATATGATAATAGGAAAAATGTGCAGCAGCTCTCTTCAGAATGAAGCTAGCTGCTCAGTAAGGCGGGACGCTAGGCGATGGGGATAGATGGTGTGTTTGAAGTGAGACGTTTTCATGCTTCCTATAAACGGCTTCACCTCCTGAAGATGGCAGCCATTAGGGCTGACTCAGCAGGGTCCAGATAGGGTTCCTACCACGGGAACAGCTGTCTCCTCCAACACACGGGACCAACGGACAGCTGGATAAAGTGATAATTAGTAACATGCCCATGTGTAACTGGGGAGGCTGGTGAAGGTAGAAATTGGATAATCCATGCATTACAATGAGCCCGTCCTCCGATTTCTACCTCCACCAGCCTCCTCTGATGTGCAAGACGTGTTGGGAAGGCGTGACTTTGGTGCAAATGGAACAATTATCCCCCTTCCTGTGTGTGTGTGTGTGTGTGTGTGTCTGTGTCTGTGTGTGTGTGTGTGTGTGTGTGTGTGTGTGTGTGTGTGCGCTCGTCAAACGAGTCGCTAAATCATTTAGCGTTCCCTCAGATCTCCGTCCAAGAAACAAAGGATGCACAAGTGATACAGCGGAGGGTAGATGTGTGTGTGTGTGTGTGTGTGTGTGTGTGTGTGTGTGTGTGTGTGTGTGTGTGTGTGTGTGTGAGTTGTATCGGATGGGCTGACAGAGGGGCTGTAGGGATGAAACACCAAGATGCCAGACATCTGCGGCGTATTACCGACCAACCAGCATCTGTCGCTGTCAGGAAGATGTCGCCATCGAAGCCCGCTCAGCCCGTGTCAGAACCAAAGCCACGTGCGGAGCATGGCACCGGGTCGGAGCAGCAGGTTCAGCCAGACACAGACGGGCCGGGGGCTTGGCAGAGGGCAGGGGCGCTGCCACGGTCTGCTGCGGCAGGCCTGTCAGCACCGGCCAGCTGCTCCACTGGGTCCACTGTAAACACACGCCGTTCAGAGTCAACTGCTGTTTGCTCTTTTCCCGGGTTGAGTCAGGGCTTCTTCTTGTCCCCCATTCCCCCCTGTCACCCCCCCATCCCCCATTCCCCCCTGTCCCCCCCCATCCCCCGTTCCCCCCTGTCCCCCCCCCCCCCGTTCCCCCCTGCCCCCCCCCCCGTTCCCCCCTGTCACCCCCCCATCACCCATCACCACCCCTGTCCCCCCCCTATCCCCCGTTCCCCCCTGTCCCCCCCATCCCCCGTTACCCCCCCCCCCCCGTTCCCCCCTGTCCCCCCCATCCCCCGTTACCCCCCCCCCCCCCCGTTCCCCCCTGTCCCCCCCCCCCCCCCGTTACCCCCCCCCCCCATCCCCCGTTACCCCCCCCCCCCCCCCCCCCTTCCCCTCTGTCCCCGTACGCTGTTTTGTTTGTCGTGAAGCAGCAAATAGAACATGACCCCAATCAGCGTATGAAGTCATCGAGCCGAATATGAAAACCACATTGGGGGCTCATCCTTTCAAGATGGCTGTCTTTTTCATCCTGGTGTTTGGACGGGGGAGATGACGATGGCGATGGAGTGTGGATGTGCACTTGTTGAAAGATCAACTCTCTACTAATTCAGTCCTTGATATTCCATTATTGTGTCTCTCATGTGAAATGTGGACTGAATAAAAACCATCTGATTGGAAAGTTTCCTTAGAAGCTCTGAAGCAGACGCCACAGGGACGTCTCTCCTCTTCTACCCTTACTGTTGAAGATGCGATGTGTGCTGTAGTTCAGCAGACAACATCTAGAATATGAAATAATGGTATTATGACTGTAATACCTTAAGATCGTGTCTCATTGCTGCTATAAATTGTCTTTACTGTCGACATGAGCAGTACTTTGAGTCAGGGTTAGACTGCAGCTGATATCTTGATCCTTGTCCAAATGTATACACAGACACCCATAAAGCTAGGCCCTCTAGACACACACACACACACACACACACACACACACACACACACACACACACACACACACACACACACACACACACACACACACACACACACACACCCTCCAGACCCGCACCTGCTCCCCTGCCAGACACACAGCCTATCATCTACTGCATCTCACAGTTTTTTTATCAAAAAAAATGTTCCAACTCATCATCCCCTATGGATGATGCCACGAGGCTCAGCCGGGATGAAGGGATGAAGTGGGATAAAAAGGAAGATGGGAAACAGAGTCGTCTGGAAGAGAGGAATGCCATCTGGGCCAATCCGCGTCCCGGATCACGATTCTGCACTCCAAAGCAGAACCGGCTAATTTCTCAAAGCGAAAAAGCCACTGCATCTTGATACCGAAGAACGTCACTGAGATCTTGATGTGAACCTCTCGAATTAGGACAGGATCTGGTTCCCATCACTGGTCTATTGAACTCGATGGCTTGTGTTGGCAGAGCAGAGCAGAGAATCCTCTGGAGACAGCTAAGGCCTAGGGAAGGCTCTGCAGGGAGAGGATGGAGTGACAGGCGGGATCCCAGATCTCGATTGGGAATTAACCTCTGGATCTCTGCTGTGCTTTTCCACTACCTGATACCCTGGTAGCTTGTAACACTTGTATACAGCAAATGAATCCAAAAGAAACAGACTAGTAAGTTGTGTTGGTTATGACATGGTTATGACTGTGTAATTATCCTGTCGTTTCATGTAAACATCGAACACTTTTCTGTCCCGTAAAGTAAACGTCAACCGTTTATTTATTATTCGTCTCGTGAAAGATGTACACAGTGTTCCAGCGTTCGACATCCATGTTCCTCTGCCAGCTGATCTTACAACAAGCATCTAACTTTACCACACGGAAACTGAAAACCATAATACGCCGACTCCTCAGAAACACTCCAGAGTGATTTATCCAAAACATCCAATAATCTGTTCTCGCCCTCTCCACCAGACTACTGTGTACAGTAGCTAGCCTAGCTATCGAATGGCAGCTAGCGTCAGCTCTGCGTACAGAGAGAGAGAGAGAGAGAGGGAAATAGAGAGGGAGGGAGAGAGAGAGAGAGAGAGAGGAAGAGAGAGAGAGTGAGTTGGACTCCTCACAGCCTCCCGTCATCCAAACACACACACAGACCTGCTGTCCCAGGTGCTTAGTGTTCTCTCCTTCCTCTGAGTCTCCCACATCCTCTCTCTCTCTCTCTCTATCTCTCTCTCTTTCTCTCTCTCGCTCTCCTCACTGATCTGTCTCTCAGCCCCTCCAACACAAACCTCTCTAGCAGACCCGGGACAGCGCTGGCTGTTTGTACTCGTACAAATCTCCTGACAAGGCGCCTCGCCTCGGTGGAGAGCAGAGGAGAGTGGGGTGAGAAAGAGGGGGATGAGAAAGAGGGGAGGAAGTTATCACACGTGTAAAATGACTCTGAAATCCCCCCCCCCCCCCCACCTCAGGTCTAACCTCAGCCAAGCAACCATTTTCATTATTATTAACCATGCCCTCAGACCAGCCAAGGCTGGAGGACGGGCTCATCCTCAATCCATCCCATTCATTACAACGACCCCGTCCTCCGATTTCCTACCTCGGCCGGCCTCCCTCCCCCCTGCCCCAGACGTGTGATGGAAGGAGGGAGGAATCTCAGCGCGACCACATGCGGTGGCAGGGCTCCAAGGCTAACAGGCCAGCCGGTGTGTACACCAAGACAGATGAGCGGCACAATGCCGCTCTATTCTCTGTTTATTTTCCCAGTTCAAAGCTCTGGCGCTGGCCCACTCGGTGCCGGCTCTGGCCCGGCCCGGTACCCTCTGATTGCTACACTGAGCCTCCGCAGCCCACAGAGGCTTTAGACGCCGGCCTGCGCCAGCTACCAACACTGAGACTACCCACTGGAGGGAGTGTGTGTGTCTGTGTGTGTGTGTGTGTGTGTGTGTGTGTGTGTGCGTGTGTGTGTGTGTGTGTGTGTGTGTGTGTGTGTGTGTGTGTGTGTGTGTGTGTGTGTCTCTCTCAATTTGTGTGTGTGTGTGTGTGTGTGTGTGTCTCTCCCTCTCAATCTGTGTGTCTGTGTGTATGTAATTTGGTGTGTGTGTGTGTGTGTGTGTGTGTGTGTGTGTGTGTGTGTGTGTGTGTGTGTGTGTGTGTCTCTGTGTGTCTCTGTGTGTGTGTGTGTGTGTGTGTGTGTGTGTGTGTGTGTGTGTGTGTGTACTCTTACTGGTAGGGGGCAGAAGGATTCCTGTGTAACCACACGTTGCTGCGGGCCAACAGGCTTCTTCTGCAGTTTGGCTGAATCACAGCGACCACATGAAAGAGTCCAGGGTCTGTTATCCACCACTGATAAGTAATGTCTCACAGACTACTGACTACCGACTTCCAACGCCACGCTTTCTGCTGCGAGGCTGAGAGGCTGATCCCTGGGCTGCTCCCTGGGCTGATCCCTGGGCTGATCCCAGGGCTGTGTACCGAGCTCGCCACACAATGCTCAACGCTAAAAACCAGAGACCTGATATACTAGCTACTGTATGCAAGCAGAGGAGTCTGGGTAATGTTGAAATGCAGGAGCAAGAATAAGAAGGAGCTGTTTGGTGTTTATGAAGACTCTCTGGCAGTCTCTCTCTCTCTCTCTCTCTCTCTCTGTCTCTCTTTCTCTCTCTCTGTCTCTCCCCTCTCCTCCCCCACCCTCTCTCTGTCTCTCTCTCTCTCTGTCTCTCTCTCTCTCTGTCTCTGTCTCTCTCTCTCTCTCTCTCTGTCTCTGTCTCTCTCTCTCTCTCTCCCTCTCCCCTCTCCTCCCCCACCCTCTCTCTGTCTCTCTCTCTCTGTCTCTCTCTCTCTCTCTCTCTGTCTCTCTCTCTCTCTCTCTCTGTCTCTCTCTCTCTCTCTCTCTGTCTCTCTCTTTCTCCCTCTCTCTCCCTCTCCCCTCTCCTCCCCCACCCTCTCTCTCTCTGTGTGTGTCCCTCTCTCTTCCTCTCTCTCTCTCTCCCCCCTCCTCTAGCACTTTCTCTCTCTCTCTCGCTCTCTCTCTCAATTCTGGAGTAAGAATACGGCTGTCTAATGTTTCTGAAGACACATTTGACTGTCTGGGAATTTTCTCTCTTCCCCTCTCTCTCTCTCTCTCTCTCTCTCTCTCTCTCTCTCTCCATACTGTGACTTTTCCACCATACAGTGAGGATGGATAGCAGATGAAAATCCAGTCAATTAGCAGGTTGGAAATGTGGAGTATAAATATTGTGTCAGCGTTGTCGACCCTGTACTAACACAGCAGGCACTGGAGGAGTCCCACACAGGACAGGCATTACCGCTGACCTCATTAACATTCACATTCAATGCACCATAATCCTTTCCCAAACCAAACTTGACGTTGCAGATATTTGATGGTGCTTTTCTGCTCCATTGTTTTTACTGGAGCGCCTCGATCTGTTCTACAGCAGTAGTGTTGTACATACATGTATCTGTTATTTAGTGTTGTACATACATGTATCTGTTATTTAGTGTTGTACATACATGTATCTGTTCTACAGCAGTAGTGTTGTACATACATGTATCTGTTCTACAGCAGTAGTGTTGTACATACATGTATCGGTTATTTAGTGTTGTACATACATGTATCTGTTATTTAGTGTTGTACATACATGTATCTTTTATTTAGTGTTGTACATACATGTATCTTTTATTTGCGTTGTTAATATTTTCACTGCATCCAAATATTAATTTAGCGTCCGTTCTCAGCGAAATTAACAAACATTGTTTCAGCTCCCAACTGTTTTAATGTGTGTTCTGTTTTCTGACCAAACACCAATGCTTCAAGTGCTGCTGACTTAGACCGGTCCCCAGTGGACCGCTGAGGTGCCCAATGGCTGGAGGAGATGGAGATGAGCCAAGCCATACGGGCCGTGTTATCATACACACTGAAATAGCCTGTTGGTGTTTTATGTTGGTTACTCATTACTTGGGCCTGGAGTTTTACCAGGTCATGTAATAGTCTGTAGCCGCAGGGTTCCAGAGGTTTTTTCTAGTCAGGAAAAACTCTTGGCCCTTCCCATTACACCTACCATAACTCATCTCTGTTACAGAGCCTCTTGCTGTATGTCACCTGCACACACACCCACTCCCCTCCACGCAAGGAAGTGATCTCACCACTTCCTGTTTACTCCCTGAATACGTCCTGTGCTCTTCAGCCCTGGACACTTTCCCGTCGACCAGATCCATAATGCTGAGATGTTATTGCTGATAATCACAGGTTGTCAGAGGGCCTGTAACCATAAGAGAAGCCATTTTCACATGTCAGCTCAGAGGCCGGGGATCTGTCCTGATTAAAGGACCACGGTCCAGATCCTCCCTCTCTGGGCTGTTTGTTTGGGAAACAATTGAACGCCAAGACTGAAATCTCTGGGATTATCTGGTAATAAATGAGAGATGGAGTAATCCTATTGGGTAATCTCATTGTGAGAGGCAGGAAGTTGGTTTTCCCATCGTTTTTGTGTCACATGATGATTGAGTGTAATTGAATTCCCTCTATTGAGAATAACATTTAAAGTGGCTGAGTTTTCTAGTTCTGCTTTAGACGGTCGTAACTCATAATCGGGCTGGTGGTTTAATTGGGTGTATTGGAATGACTCATCTTTGTCTCAGTTCATTTT
>NW_028152305.1:66696-71696 GCF_951799395.1 Argentina silus | reverse complement strand
AATGGTTCCAATCATGCCTTTGTTTATTTGTTAATTTGACTCAGCTCACAGGGATTCACTTTAATCCCGCTGCACTCTCTCTGGTCCAGGACGCAAGGCAGGACGGTCGGTGCTCTGGGCCAGGGGAGGCTGGTGGAGGTAGAAATCGGAGGACGAGCTCATTGTAATGCATGGGATGCCGGGGCGGGAAGCCATGTCACGGAGCCAGAGACAGCATACCATAGTAGTTTGTCCGTTAATGACCCACCGAGTAAACATGTTTCCACTCAGTCCACATCCTCGCCGCGTTGAGGAGCTGCCCTGTTGAGGCGCTGCCCTGTTGAGGAGCTGCCCTGTTGAGGCGCTGCCCTGTTGAGGAGCTGCCCTGTGGAGGCGCTGCCCTGTTGAGGCGCTGCCCTGTTGAGGAGCTGCCCTGTTGAGGAGCTGCCCTGTTGAGGCGCTGCCCTGTTGAGGCGCTGCCCTGTTGAGGAGCTGCCCTGTTGAGGCGCTGCCCTGTTGAGGAGCTGCCCTGTTGAGGCGCTGCCCTGTTGAGGAGCTGCCCTGTTGAGGAGCTGCCCTGTTGAGGCGCTGCCGCGTTGAGGCGTGGAAAACATCCCAACGCGGCCGACTCCGCGCTTCAGGAATGCCATCTCCACGACATCATGCAGTTTTCAATCAACAATCCCCAAAAATGAATTACACGATACATGATACTGTATCTCCTAGCAGCTCAGAGCGGAGATCTGTGAGGATTACGTGTTAAAGGGGGGGGGCTTCCATGTCTGATGTGTTATCTGTGGTATGGTCTGGAGGGGTCTGGCGTGAGGGGGAGCCATGGTGGAGGTGAGGGGCTTCTATCAGATCCAGATGTGTCTCTGCGGAGAGTAATCCCTCCCCGTCAATCACTGGAGAGGAATGGAGTCACGTTGATAAACATGGATTATGACAGATTATGACGGTTGAGGATTAAACGTCTGTCAGAGCTAATGAGAGTGTAGAACTGGAGATCGGGATAGGGTTGCTTAGCCAATCAGATGGCTAATTTTAGTCAGATGTTTGTTGGAGGGCGGGGTCAGGAGAAGGTTGGGGAGTCTTGGTTCTCCTGAACAGAACACACATTCACGCCTGCTGGACCGACTGCTTTATTAAAGGTCCAGGATGGAGGCTGCTTTATTAAAGGTCCAGGATGGAGGCTGCTGTATTAAAGGTCCAGGATGGAGGCTGCTGTATTAAAGGTCCAGGATGGAGGCTGCTTTATTAAAGGTCCAGGATGGAGGCTGCTTTATTAAAGGTCCAGGATGGAGGCTGCTTTATTAAAGGTCCAGGATGGAGGCTGCAGCTAAATGGCCATGGTAAAGCGGGAGCAGTCAAGGAATGAGATCACATGATAAAGAACATTCAGTGAATAACGCTGTTTTGGATTATAAATAAATATAAATAAAATAAATATTATATATATATAAAATAAATAAAACACAAGTGAAAAGTAAAGTGTTTTATTTATTTTAGATTTTATATATATATATATATATATATATATATATATATAAAATCTAAAATAAATAAAACACTTTCTAAAATGTAGGGTTGTGGTCAGACAATGGCCATTACATACTGTTGAGGGGCTAGCTTGTTGAGGAGCTAGCTTGTTGAGGGGCTAGCTTGTTGAGGGGCTAGCTTGTTGAGGGGCTAGCTTGTTGAGGGGCTAGCTTGTTGAGGGGCTAGCTTGTTGAGGGGCTAGCTTGTTGAGGGGCTAGCTTGTTGAGGGGCTAGCTTGTTGAGGGGCTAGCTTGTTGAGGAGCTAGCTTGTTGAGGAGCTAGCTTGTTGAGGAGCTAGCTCGCCCAAAGCATTTCATTACACCGTCTACGGCTGTATTCTGTGTATCTGACAAATAAACTCTGATTTGATTTGATTTGACTTGGCATATTTAGTTTGCCAGTTTTATTACACACGTGGAATAAGGAACACACACACACACACACACACACACACACACACACACACACACACACACACACACACACACACAAACCATGAATGTGACCATTACCTTGGGAAAGGAAAGCTTAGGGCTTAAACTTTAAAAGGAAACTTCTGAATCAAAAGTTCTGGGAAGCTATCAACTAAGAGGCTTAACATTTAAGAGTTATGTTTCAAAGGAAAGTTCAAGGACATATTTTGTTAAAAAACCTTTATGAGGCATATTGGTAGGGTTGTGTGTATATCTGTTTCATTCTCATGCAAAACCTTATTCATCTTGGATGCGTTTCTTGGATGGACACAGATGGTTTTCAGTGAACCAGACTGAACCGTACTTCCCACACTGACGCGGCTCCTACCCGGCGCTGACCAGAAAAACACACTTTCCCTCCAATATTTACAGTTTTATTAATATAACCGCTTCTCGACAGCTGCCCGGTTACACATCGACGTTGGACATCATGACTATTAAAAATAAGACATATCTGCACACACACACATATATATATATATATATATACTGTATATATACACACACACACACACACACACACACACTTCCTCCTGGTAAACCCTGTAACACACACATGCACGCACACATGCACACGCACACACACACACACACACACACACACACACACACACACGCATATCTGCACAACAGTTGTTGAGTTGTGTTATTTCGTGTTTTGTTTCGTTTCAAGTGTAAGTGCCTGCATGGCTTTTCTGAAACGTTATTCCAAACACAAACTCTGACATGGGAAAGCACTCTGAGATCCCCGAGCCAAGCTGTGCATGCAAACATCTGACAAATGAGCAGAGGAATGGCAATATCAAATTATTACTCAGTAAGGAAAGTAAATCCTGGAACAGTTTAATGCATCTCTGGCCATGATCGTGAACCAGTTATTTGTCAAGTGTACGGGATGTTAAGGTTGTCACAAGCAAAATGCTTCACAGATGTTCTCCAACGAGTTCATATCTGTCAACAAAGTTAGTGTTTATGCTGCTCATAGCCCGTACTGTACAGCAAGCTGCGCCTCATCAATTGATCATGCGGACGTTTTGGAGTAGGGTCTTCCCAGAGACACAGTATCGCATAAACATTTGTTTCTGATTATTTAGACGTGGGACAGTTCGGCAGCTTGAGTTTGCCACAGTTTGAACGTTCCCCTGGACGGCGGCCATGTTGTTTTTGAGGCCTGCGGATACCTCTGGCGAAGCTTCAGCACCACCCATAACACAGACTCCAGGAGCTCTGCCGTCAGCCAATCAGAGAGCTCGCCTGGTCGGTCACATTTATTTTCAGAAAGGAGCAAAAATGTACACATTTCTCTGGCTGTTGTCATCTGCACAGCAGAACCCCTGGCTCTGCCTCGCTGGTATTGGCTGGCGAGGCGAGGGTTCCGCGTGGTAGCAGCCTGTGATTGGCCCAGAGGCACAAAGGCAGCATGGTGTGGTCACACCCGGAGGAGGAACAGAGAGAGTCATGCAGCTCTGTGGTGGACTGATATTGTTTCCAGATTCCTCTCTCCCCCCCCTCTCTCCCCCCCCTCTCTCTCTCCCCTCCTCTCTCTCTCTCTCCCCCCCCTCTCTCTCTCTCTCGCTCCCTTTCTCCCCCCCCTCTCTCTCTCTCTCTCTCTCCCTCTCTTTCTCTCTTTTCTCTCTTTCTTTTCTCTTTATTTTTTTTCTCTCTCTCTCTCTCTCTCAGTGGCAGGGTGAGTCCTGAACTCCCCAAGTCCTGAACTCCCCAAGACCACGAAGAGCTGTGTAGACATAAAACCGCAGATAATGAGAAGGGCTCTGGATAGAGAGAGAAGAGAGAGAGAGAGAGAGAGAGAGAGAGAGAGAGAGAGAGAGAGAGAGAATGATGTCCTGCTATCCTAATGACCTCAGCAGGCCCCTCCAACCCATGTTTGGTTTTCCCCCAAAGAAGCGAATGGAACAAATGTAAAGTGGGGATAAGAGCAGAACCTCTGGAGCCCACGCCCATCAGAACCTCTGGAGCCCACGGCCATCAGAACCTCTGGAGCCCACGCCCATCAGAACCTCTGGAGCCCACGCCCATCAGAACCTCTGGAGCCCACGGCCATCAGAACCTCTGGAGCCCACGGCCATCAGAACCTCTGGAGCCCACGCCCATCAGAACCTCTGGAGCCCATTTGGAGGTGATCCTGGCGTCTGCCATCTGAGAGCGTCGTGCTGTGATACCATCACACATTCCCCAGCGGGCTTCAGGAGATCTTTCCAGACAAATTTGTCCAGTTTAACAGCCTAGGAAGCCACACACACACATGCACATGCACGCACACACACACATACACACACGCGCACTTACACAAACACACACACACACACACACACACACACACACACACCACACACAGGGGGGGGCGGTCCAGGTGCGTGTGTGTTTATCTCTGAAGATCTTATCGATTAGATTCTTCAAATAGCTTTCAGAGGGGAGAATAGAGGGATGTTTGAGTTTCATGACCGTTTAATTTTCTGCCAAGACGGGCCCTTTTTCTGATGCTGATTTTCCAGAATTAGGGGCAAGGTTTTCATTGGCCGACATATCACTGTTGAAGTATTGTAAGGCTGGAATTAAAAATATATTACTGGAGCATTGGGCCAATGTCAGGTTCTCCCAGTTCGGGTTTGATTGAATCCCACCGGAAAAGACTTGCTACAATTTCCAACACATTTAAATAATTTGATGAATGACGACTAAATCTAATTTAATTACAGGCTGACTGGGATGAAAAAAGAAGCCTGACTGACACCCAATAGATTTCCCCTCCTTATCCCTCTCAGCGAACGTCTATTCAACTGGACTGTGTCCATCTACAAAAGCCCCAAAATTGGAAGTCAAACTTCTGGCTTAAAACACCACAAAGAGCTGAACTCGAGAAGAACTTTCCTCCAGTGTGAAAGTCCAGGTCCTCTGTTCTCTCAATGCCTATGAAAGGACCCGTCCATCTGCAGGGAGGAGATACCTGACGCTCTGCAGATCTCCAGTCACTTCAGGACGGGTGCTTAA
>NW_028152305.1:55000-58996 GCF_951799395.1 Argentina silus | reverse complement strand
TCAAAGTGTTTATTATCATATGCACAGCAGAAAACATGTTTCACTGTACAACGAAATTCTTGCTTTGCTGTCCGCAGAATGCCAACCAATGTAAAATATACAATACTAAAGAATATACAATATATACTAAACAAATGTACAAGACAGCAAAATTTAAGGCATAAAATAAAATAGCAGCAATAATAATAATAAAACAGTGCAAATGTAGCAGTGCAATTATGCAAACTGGAAAGTTCAGTTATTGAGGTAGTACGGTTATATTAATCTCCTATGGGTTGTTTAGGAGTCTGATGGCAGTGGGAAAGAAGGAGTTCTTCAGTCGGGTGGTCCTGCATTTAACACTTCTGTACCTCCGGCCTGAGGGTAGAAGTGTGAACAGTCCGAGCTGGGGGTGGGTGGGGTCCTTGAGGATGGAGGCGGCTCTCCTGTGGACTCTGCGGTGGTAGATGCTCTGCAGAGAGGGCAGTGGAGTCCTGGTGATTTTCTCAGCAGTCTTCACCACTCTCTGCAGGCGTCTGCGGTCCATAGCAGTAGTGCTGCCATACCACACAGTGATACAGCTAGTTAGGATGCTCTCAACAATGCAGCTGTAGAAGTTGCTGAGGATCTTGGGCGACATGCCAAACTTCCTCAGCCTCCTCAGAAAGTACAGCCGCTGTTGGGCCTTCTTAACCAGCTGAGTGGTGTTAAGTGTCCAGGTGAGGTCCTCGCTGATGTGGACGCCCAGGTATTTGAAACTGCTCACCCTCTCTACTTCAAGTTCCCGGATGTACAGTGGCCGATGAGGTCCCCTCTTCTTCCTCATGTCCACTATCATCTCCTTCGTCTTGTCCGTATTGAGGGTGAGGTTGTTGTCCTCGCACCATGTTACCAGACTGGCCACCTCCCTCCTGTAAGCTGCTTCGTCCCCGCCAGTGATGCATCCTATCACTGCGGTGTCGTCTGCAAACTTTAGGATGATGTTGTCCTTGTGGGAGGCGACACAGTCGTGGGTGAACAGGGTGTAGAGAATGGGGCTGAGGACGCATCCCTGTGGGGTGCCAACATTTGTAATAATGCTGGCTGAAGTCCTATTGCCAATCCTGACAGACTGGGGCCTGCCAGTCAAAAAGTCTAGGAGCCAGTCACAGAGGGTGGGGTGCAGGCCAAGTGTGGACATTTTGTGGATGAGTCTGTGGGGGATGACTGTATTAAAAGCAGAGCTGTAGTCTACAAAGAGCGTCCTGATGTAGGAGTCTTTGTTTTCCAGGTGGGAGAGGGAATAGTGGAGGACAGCAGCGATAGCGTCTGAGGTGGACCTGTTGGGCCGGTAGGCATACTGCAGGGGGTCTAGGGTGTCCGGCATGCTGCTCTTAATGTGTGCCAGTACCACTCTCTCAAAACACTTCATAATGATTGGAGTGAGTGCTACTGGCCTGTAATCATTCAGGCAGGCAGGTTGGCTCTTCTTGGGAAGGGGGACGATGGTTGTGGTCTTGAAGCAGGAGGGAACAGTGCTGTGACTGAGGGAAAGGTTGAAGATGGAGGTGAGAACATCAGCCAGCTCGTTAGCACATGCTCTGAGAGCCCGCCCAGGGATGTTGTCTGGTCCTGCTGCCTTGCGGGGGTTGATCTTCCTCAGGGCTTTGTTTACCTGGCCTGATGAGATGGTTAGTGGAGGGGAGGGGGGTCGGGTGGTCCCGGTGTCTGTGTGCCTCCTCTCTGTGCTGTGGCTGGAGGTCTCAAAGCGGGTGTAGAAGATGTTAAGGTCGTCCGGCAGGCTGTCTGTGGAGCTGATGGTGTTGGTGGTGGTCCTGTAGTCTGTGATGTGCTGCAGGCCTTGCCACATCCGCCCGGAGTCAGCAGTGGAGTAGAAGCCGTCCAGCTTCTCTCTGTACTGCCTCTTGGCCGCTGTAATGGCTTTTTTCAGTCCATACTTCGCAGCTTTGTACTCCATCTCATTGCCTGATCTAAATGCAAGAGAGCGAGCACGCAGCATGTGGCGTACCTGACTGTTTATCCAGGGCTTCTGGTTGGGAAACTTCTTGACTTGTATGGTGGGCACGATGTTGTCAACACAAGTGCTAATGTACCCAGTCACATACTCAGCATAGTCCTGTATGCTGACAGAAGAGTCCTCCAGCGTGGCTGCAGCTTTAAACACATCCCAGTCTGTCTGAGCAAAACAGTCCTGCAGGGTGCTCTCAGTCTCTGGGGTCCAGAGTTTGATTTGTTTAGTGACAGGGTTTGTCTGTTTCAGTCTTTGTCTGTAGGCTGGATACAGGAACAACGAGATGTGGTCAGAATGTCCAAAGTGGGGGCGGGGTGCAGCCTTGTATGCACTGCGTATACTGCTGTAAACATGATCCAGTGTATTCTTCTCACGGGTGGGAATATCCACATGTTGGTAGTATTTGGGAAATACAGTCCGTAAATTGCACTGGTTAAAGTCGCCGGCGGCGATAAAAACAGCATCAGGATGAGCAGTTTCTAACGCGCTGATAGCTTCGTGGAGTTTGCTGAGCGCTGCCGTGGAGTTAGCTCGCGGGGGGATGTAAACAGCGGCCAAAAACACAGCAGTAAATTCCCTCGGTAGATAGTAGGGACGGCATTTCAGCAGCAAAAACTCCACATCTGGCGAACAGTGCTTGTGAACGGTCTGTATGTCGCCACACCACGAGTTGTTGATAAACACACACACACCTCCCCCTTTGGTCTTACCGGAGGCTGCAGTCCTGTCTCCTCGGTGAACGGAGTGAGTCTGTAGCTGAACGGCGCATTCTGGGACTTTGTCTGAAAGCCAGGTCTCGGTGAAAATTAGAGCACTGCACTCTCTTATTTCCCGTTGTGTTGTAGTCCTGGCTCTTAGTTCGTCCAGCTTGTTTTCCAGAGACCGCACGTTAGCTAGCAAGAGGCTGGGTAGCGGTGGTCGGCTAGCGCGAGCCTTTAGCCTAGCATGGAGGCCTCCTCTCTTGCCCCGCTTGCGTCGCCGTCTCCGAAGCGCTCTCCTGGGGTCAGCTAGCTCACTCCAGCTCGGTGCTCCGGGGCCTTCCCGGGGGTGGTGGTGGTGGCTGCGGGAACGTACAATGAGTTGTAGCTCCGGTGGTATAAAACCAGTAAAAACAGGAAGACTGTGTGAGTTGTCGATGTCCAGCAATGCCTGTCTGTTGTATGTCAGCAGTGCATGGCATGTGTGCACTGTAGATAAAACAAAAAACACACAAAACAAAAGAAAACGCCGGCATTCGAGAGCGGGACAAACAAACACGTCTGCCACGGGGGGCGCCATGGAGTTAATCACAGGGAGAGACAGAGAGAGAGGCCATCCCCCCGAGCCAGCCAAGCCTTCACAGGGAGAGACAGAGAGAGAGGCCATCCCCCCGAAGCCAGCCAAGCCTTCACAGGGAGAGACAGAGAGAGAGGCCATCCCCCCGAGCCAGCCAAGCCTTCACAGGGAGAGACAGAGAGAGAGGCCATCCCACAGCCGGATTCACAACGGTAACGGTCACCATGTTGGCCTCCCCCAGGGTTCCGCGATGATCGCAACACAAATTAGAACGTCACCGTCATGGAAGGTGGCTGGAGCCAAGATGGAGGTCAGTTTCCCCAGCTCTATAGGGATGGTGTATAGAGGTCTGGCAAAGCTGTGAAGGGATCATGTGGCTGGTTGCAGGTTGCACAGGCAGCAGAGGGACCATTATCCAACAGATTTTCATTCCTCTTTTATTTCATTGGTCGGGGAAGGTAAGGTGGACATGGGGGGGGGGCGAGGGGGGCTTTGGGGTTGGGGGGGGTACCCCTGATGTCAGACCTGCGGCTGAGTGCCCCCAGGTGCACCCTTACATCGGGGGAAGCTGTATAACCCAGCCGAAGCAGACGTTCCCAGGCATCTCATTGGAACAGAGAGCCAGGTCACCTCCATTAAGCAGTAAAAGTTAACGGTAGTTTAAATACTCAGGAGGATGGAGGAGGCCTGGGAGGAGGGACCGCCATCATTCCCAGCATGCACCCCTGTCT
>NW_028152305.1:42500-50000 GCF_951799395.1 Argentina silus | reverse complement strand
TGGAGGAAGCTGGGCTGACTCAACCTCACTGGAGGAAGCTGAGCTGACTCAACCTCACTGGAGGAAGCTGACCTGACTCAACCTCACTGGAGGAAGCTGGGCTGACTCAACCTCACTGGAGGAAGCTGGGCTGACTCAACCTCACTGGAGGAAGCTGGTCTGACTCAACCTCACTGGAGGAAGCTGGGCTGACTCAACCTCACTGGAGGAAGCTGGGCTGACTCAACCTCACTGGAGGAAGCTGACCTGACTCAACCTCACTGGAGGAAGCTGGTCTGACTCAACCTCACTGGAGGAAGCTGGGCTGACTCAACCTCACTGGAGGAAGCTGGTCTGACTCAACCTCACTGGAGGAAGCTGGGCTGACTCCGCCTCCGTTGTGTTGTTGTACTCACTGCAGACGCCTCCTCCTTTGTTGTCTCTTTGATGGTGAACTCCACAAAGTAGGCCGCACCCGAAACCCACTGGGGAGGGGAAACAACAGGAAACTGTCACATCACTGTGGCTTTACTTCCTGTATGTTTGATTGAAGGACCATGACCAACAGAAGGGCTGCATCTCAATAGTCTCAAGAGGAAAGGAAATGAGGAGAGAAAGCATCCTAGACACAACAAACCAACCCCCCCTAAACCCCCCCCCCCGAGACAACACACCCCCCTACACACACACCCCTACACACACACCCCTACACACACACCCCTACACACACACCCCTACACACACACCCCTACACACACACCCCTACACACACCCCCCTACACACACACCCCTACACACACCCCCCTACACACACCCCCCTACACACACACCCCTACACACACCCCCCTACACACACACCCCTACACACACACCCCTACACACACACCCCTACACACACCCCCCTACACACACACCCCTACACACACACCCCTACACACACCCCCCTACACACACCCCCCTACACACACACCCCTATACACACCCCCCTACACACACACCCCTACACACACACCCCTACACACACCCCCCTACACACACACCCCTACACACACACCCCTACACACACACCCCTACACACACCCCCCTACACACACACCCCTACACACACACCCCTACACACACACCCCTACACACACCTGCATGCTGCCCTGTGTGACCTCCACCAGGGTGAAGGCAGGACCACCTGTCCTCTCGCTGTTGAACTTCTCCAGACACTCATTGGCTGTCTCAGCCCAGACAGGTTGGTCCAAACCTCCTCCGGTTGGACAGTCTGGACACACCCTAATGATGGCCCTGCTAGGCACTGCACATAGGGTCAAAGATCGAAGGTCAAACCAAAACCCTAAAGGTCAGTCACTGTACTTTACACATCTGGCACTACATTCATTGAACGTTTGACTACACTGTAAATGACCTCCCACTGTAAATGACCTCCCACTGTAAATGACCAACCACTGTAAATGACCTCCCACTGTAAATGACCTCCCACTGTAAATGACCTGTGTGTAGGTGTGTGTAGGTGTGTGTAGGAGTGTGTAGGAGTGTGTAGGAGAGTGTAGGAGTGTGTGGGAGTGTGTAGGAGTGTGTAGGGGTGTGTGTAGGGTGTGTGTAGGTGTGTGTAAGAGTGTGTAGGTGTGTGTGGGAGTGTGTAGGGTGTGTGTAGGAGTGTGTGGGTGTGTGTGGGAGTGTAGGAGAGTGTAGGAGTGTGTAGGAGTGTGTAGGAGTGTGTGGGAGTGTGTGGGTGTGTGTGGGAGTGTGCAGGAGAGTGTAGGAGTGTGTAGGTGTGTGTAGGAGTGTGTAGGAGTGTGTAGGAGTGTGTAGGTGTGTGTGGGAGTGTGTGGGAGTGTGTAGGGTGTGTGTAGGAGTGTGTAGGAGTGTGTAGGAGTGTGTGGGTGTGTGTGGGAGTGTGTGGGAGTGTGTGGGTGTGTGTGGGAGTGTGTAGGAGTGTGCAGGAGTGTGTGGGTGTGTGTGGGTGTGTGTGGGAGTGTGTGGGTGTGTGTGGGAGTGTGTGGGAGTGTGTGGGTGTGTGAACAGAGACCAGGGCCTACCTTTCTGGATGGTGCAGTCATAGTTGAGGGTTGTGTTTATGGTTATGGCCACAGTTGAGATGTTAGAGACCGGATGCAAAAAATACTTTTCAATGAGCGCAGCCTTGCACTGGCCGTAAACCTGCAGGTCAGGGAGGGAGATACTGTCATTCCTGGGCCCAGCAAGAACAGAGGGTCCGGCCCCCAGTCCGAGATAAAGCTTATTCTTCCACACAAAAAACTGAAAATGTGACTGAATGTGACTGAATCTATGTCAAGGAAACTGCCCATACATGTCCAAACTCCACTTGCTTTTCTAGTTTTAGGGGGACTTGATCAATCGCTGTGTTTCAGCATGACTTCACCTCCCCCCTCCTCCTGTAGCCCCCCCCCACCCCCCCACCCCCTCCTCCTGTAGCCCCCCCCCCCACCCCCTCCCCCCTCCTCCTGTAGCCCCCCCCCCCCCCCCGGCTGTGTGGTAATAGAAGGATCTTGTAGTGTTGTGGATCTTGTAGTGTTGTGGATCTTGTAGTGTTGTGGATCTTGTTGACAGTACTTACTGGTACTTTACTAATACCTCTGACTTCACACGTCTTCCACGGTTTCCTGCTGAACACAGGACACTTGGTGGTCCTCACGTCCATGGTCAGGTTGTACTCGGACACTGCGAACGGCTCCACAGGAGAGGGTTGGGTCACAGGCATCTCCTCCTGAAACAGGGAGAGTAGAGGGTTGGGTCAGAGCCCATCTTCTCCTGATACAGGGAGAGTAGAGGGTTGGGTCAGAGCCCATCTCCTCCTGATACAGGGAGAGTAGAGGGTTGGGTCAGAGCCCATCTCCTCCTGATACAGGGAGAGTACAGGTTTGGGTCAGAGCCCATCTCCTCCTGATACAGGGAGAGTACAGGTTTGGGTCAGAGCCCATCTCCTCCTGATACAGGGAGAGTACAGGTTTGGGTCAGAGCCCATCTCCTCCTGATACAGGGAGAGTACAGGTTTGGGTCAGAGCCCATCTCCTCCTGATACAGGGAGAGTACAGGTTTGGGTCAGAGCCCATCTCCTCCTCATTGCGTTTTCAATGAATGAATGATGAATTTGTGTCCACTTCCTGATTAGACTGAATTGAAATGTAATTGAGCCCAACCCTGGTAGCGTAAAGAGAGAGGTTTGTTCCCTGATGTCCAAATGTATGCAAGCCAGGGGAGGCTGGTGGAAGCTGAAATCGGAGGCCAGGCTCATTGTAATGCATGGAATGGAATAAGGAATGATATCAAAAACATCCTCATTCTGTTCCATGCATTACAATGAGCCTGTCCTCAAATGAGATTTCTACCTCCACCAGCCTCCCCTGATGCAAGTCTACTCCTGGACTAAAACATTCTGGTCAAGGACTGTAAGTTTTTACAGGTGTAAGTTTGTGTGTGTGTGTGTGTGTGTGTGTGTGTGTGTGTGTGTGTGTGTGTGTGTGTGTGTGTGTGTGTGTGTGTGTGTGTGTGTGCCTCACCCTCTGGTATTTGACATCGTAGACCCTGTTGAGGCTGAAGATGTCTCCTCCGGTCCGGTGTTTGTTGATCAGGTCCAGGGCCCGTTCTGCCGCGCTGAGCACCCCTGGGTCCTCACAGCCTGGCCCCTCTATGAGCCCAGGCGGGGCCCCGCGGGCCCCGGGCCAGCACACACACAGCAGGGACAACATCAGCATGCAGACCCTCATTCTGGAGAGAGAGAGAGAGAGAGAGAGCAGACACTGCAACTCCAATAGTACAATAGTCCAATAGTACAGTACAGGCAAACAGAGCTTTTATATACTGGGGGCCGATGACTCTTCATTTCGACATAGGGGTGTGTGTGTGTGTGGGAGGAGTGTGTGTGTGTGTGTGTGTGTGTGTGTGTGTGTGTGTGTGTGTGTGTGTGTGTGTGTGTGTGTGTGTGTGTGTGTGTGGGAGGTGTGTGTGTGTGTGTGACTGATGTGATGATGAAATGAGTCTGGGTTGAAAGAGGAACTCACTGACCCTCCAGGTTAAATAAGTACATTTACTCCCTCCCCCAAAATTATTATCCAAAAAAATTAAAACCTTTGACATAAAACGTTATGTTACGTTATGTTATTGAGAAAACATGAACAACTAAATGCCCTATTTGCAATTATTGAGTTGTAGTTTGACAATTCAACACTGAATTGACTGAACTGAAATTGAGCAACCCTGATGGTTGCCAAACGGTGAGGAAACAGTTGTTTGGTAACGTCCACCGCTGGGCGGAGCCATGACTGCTCATGATCAGAAGGTCAGAAGGTCTGGATCCAGGGTGGGACGTGTCTATCTCTGTACTCACTGGTCAGAAGATATTTACTAACTAAAAGGTCATCATCATCGTCATCATCATCATCATCATTGTAAGGAAATATGGTTATGTATCTGCAGGCTATTTTGTAAATTTCCTGTCAATATTTGCTATTGTTTTTTACGTCCCATGCACCAACCTCACCAAGTCAATCTCCTGTATGTGCAAATATACCAAATAAAAGACTTGTGATTGTGACTGTGATAAGAACAGGGTCTGATAGTCAGTCACATGACAACTCTCTGGTACATTGAGACTATTTTGTTTGGACAATAAAGTTGTTGCTTGACTAAACACACACAAGACATCTTATTTCACAAGGGTGACATTTGGACATTACCATCATCGTCATTACCATGGGGTTGTGGTCGCAGTTGGGATGTCAAGAGTTTGACTTGCTGATGCAAGCCCACGAATGAAAGCAGCACTAAACATGTTTCATACATAATGCATTGTGTGTGTGTGTGTGTGTGTGTGTGTGTGTGTGTGTGTGTGTGTGTGTGTGTGTGTGTGTGTGTGTGTGTGTGTGTGTGTGTGTGTGTGTAGTACTATGGCTCCTTGCTTGTCCGTTCCCGACATCCCAGAGCATTGTGTGTGTGTGTGTGTGTGTGTGTGTGTGTGTGTGTGTGTGTGTGTGTGTGTGTGTGTGTGTGTGTGTGTGTGTGTGTGTGTGTGTGTGTGTGTGTGTGTGTGTGTGTGTGTGTGTAGTAGTACTATGGCTCCTTGCTTGTCCCAGAGTCCTTATTTACCCAACATGTCCTTATCAAAGCCACCCTCTGATTTGTTTACTGTTTTAAAGTTTGTGTGTCATTGTGTGTTTAACTCCTTCAGGGTTGAGGGTGAATAAAGTCGCCCAAACGGTCAACATTCTAGAGGGCCGAGGGTGACTTTATTCACCAGAAATACATCAATGATGATGCTTCATTTTGTAGCCAATCAGAGTGTTGTTGCTAGGTAGACCCCACATAGAACACTTGGAACTCTAGGTGGGGAGAGTCCAGAACTCTTTGTCAGTTGGTGAGTTGAAGGCCAGGGGTGCAGTACTCGTGGAGATGAACCTGTTGTGTGAGACTGAACCATTTAATCACTGCTAAACAAATCAGAGGGTGGCTTTGATAAGGACATGTTGGGTAAATAAGGACTCTGGGACAAGCAAGGAGCCTGGTACTAGTACCACTATACACACACACACACACACACACACACACAGACACACACACACACACACAGACACGATCATGGATTATCTTGTGAAAATAGATGTTGTTATGTTTCTGATACATCAGCCTCTGTGTTGGTTCATCCAGTTGAACAACCTTAGCAGGGAACTTTGAGTTAAAAAGTGGCGTAGTTGATGTCTGTATGACTTGTGTGTAGCTGCTGATGGAGGCATATAACCAGACTATACATCTGTTGAGATGACATTTAAAAAATCAAAAAACATGACATGATGGGGTGTTCTGTGTAGCTCAGTGAGGAAATGCATCTATTAAATCTATTTTAAAGTCAGATTGTAACACAACAACATTTGGAAAAAGTCCAGGGGGTGAAAACTTCTTGAACTGTACCTCTGCAGAGATGAGCCCCACCATGTGACTCAGCAGGACCAACCACAGGACACAACATGCTTCAGGTGGCCCACAGCAGGTCAGCCAGAGTGACAGATGTGGACAGTGTGAGTGTTTGTCTCAGATCGTACCTTCGGGACGTGGGAGAGCTTCCTCGTGGTAATGATCAACAGCATCTGTTCCTGAAGGCTTATGGGTAATTAGAAACTGTTGCACGCTCAGCAGAACATGACTACTGCCCGGCGTACGGCCTCTGACCATCAGTGTGTCTGTTGTTGTGAACGTAACCCTGAGCAGCTGTACACAAACAAAACACACACATGGTCTGCGCTCATATTAGGGTTTTTAACATAGGGTGTGGACTTTTTCCTGGTCAGGACACGCAGTCAGGGGGAAATCTCTGGGCCCGTGTTAAGCAACAACTCAGTTGAGGACGGATGTTTGTACCAAAACAGAGGAGTCTGGGACACGCCTATTACGATTCACAACTCTCTGGTCCTCTGAGACATCATTAAGTGAACAGGTGTACCCCCCCCCCCCCCCTCCCCACCTCCTTTCTTAAGAGTTACCAAATGTTACTATCAAACATGTTCCATGCAACATGACGTAACCAGGAAGTAAGAGGGGGGGGGGGGGGGGGGGGGGGGGGTGAGGGGGGGGCAGATGCCGCAATAATTATACATGCAGAGGACGAAAACATGCTCTTCCTCCCCCTCCCTCTATCCCTCTACCCCTCTACCCCTCCTTCTCTCCCCCTCCCTCTATCCCTCTACCCCTCCTTCTCTCCCTCTCTCCCTCTACCCCTCTACCCCTCCTTCTCTCCCTCTACCCCCATCCCTCACCACCACCCCCCCCCCCCCCCCCCCCCGCACGCAGATTTAAGCACTCAGATTACTGCCAGGTGGATTAGTGTGATAATCTATGAAGATAACAACTAATTGAGCAAAATGCTCCCGGACCACTGAACACAAAGAGCCTTGGGGGCGGGGGGGGGGGGGGGGGGTTGCTTTACAATGACACCAGATTACCAACGAGGGGCTTCTGAGTGACATGAGTGTATCTGGGTAAAGGAGGCGCATTCTTGGGCCAGAGAACCCTGTTGACTGGAGAGGGAAACCAAGCTAACCATGCTAATGCTAACCATGCTAATCCAAACCACGCTAATGTTAATGCTAGCCATTCTCACATTCCATCCCAGAGCTGGCCAGCTACAAGGCCGTTAGCCTAGCGGGGCGGTTAGCCTAGCGGGGCGGTTAGCCTAGCGGGGCGGTTAGCCTAGCAGGGTATTTGCATGTAATAGCTCCTTCTAAGAGACGTCACACATTCCTCCCTCCAAAACCACCGTTACCCACAAAGCTCAACAAGCAGCCAGGGAGCTGGAGTTTCCCATGAGACAGAGAGGAGGGAGGAGGGAGAGGAGAGGGGGGGAGAGTAGAAGGGGGGGAGGAGAGGGAGAGGGGGAGAGAGAGAGAGAGAGAGGAGGAGAGGGGAGAGAGAGAGAGAGATGGATGAACCACGTGTGTGTTGGACTCAGGGAGGGTTCTTCAGTAAACACATCAGATCGCTGATCTATACCTCTTCCTCGCT
>NW_028152305.1:25000-32500 GCF_951799395.1 Argentina silus | reverse complement strand
CACACACACAGACATGCATACAGTACTGTACAGGAGGGGACATACACACACACACACAGTACTGTACACACACACACACACACACACACACACACACACACACACGCACACACACAAATATACTATAAACACACACACACACACACACACATATACAGTACTGTACACACACACATACAAACAGACACAAACATACTATAAACATACACACACACACATATAGTACTGTACACACACACACACACACACAGACACACACACAGACACACAAATATACTATAAACACACACACACACATACAGTACTGTACACACACACATACAAACATACTATAAACACACACACACACACACACACACACACACACACACACATACAGTACTGTACACACACAAATACAAACAGACACAAACATACTATAAACACACACACACACATACAGTACCTTACACACACACATACACATACACACAGACACACAAACATACTATAAACACACACACACACACATACAAACAGACACAAACATACTATAAACACACACACATACACACACACTGGCGTGCAGAAACATGGATGACATTGAAAAGCAGAGTGACCTTTCTGAGCAGATGGAGCGCTTCATTATCAGAGTTCCTATTCTGGCAGACCTCCGTTCCCCCGCGTTCCCTCCGCTTCATTTAGAGGAAGTCAAACCTCTTCATTAAGCTGCAGGATGAACGCTGCAGCTCTCACATGTGGCTCGCAGAGCGCGGCTGTTAGCACGTTACAGTAGTACAGGGGGTCGCCTCTCACGCGCCAACGTAAACAACGTTTTCAGTCGGTTTATCCAGAGTTTGGGAGGATGTGTGTTGCTGGCTTACCTCAGCCCTTCAGAACGCTGCTTCTGTTCATCGTCCGTTCGGGGAGCCATCGTCGAGGTCAAAGTCAATGTCGGACTGACATTAGCCTAATTTCGGTTTGGCATCATATTGAAATGACTTAACTTATTTCGTGCCGAGGGTGAATAAAGTCAGCCAAACGGTCAACGTTCTAGAAGGCCAAGGGTGACTTTATTCACCAGAAATGCATCAATTATCAGGCTTCATTTCGTAGCCAATCAGAGTGTTGTTGCTAGGTAGATTCTATATAGAACACTTGGCCCTCTAGGTGGGGAGTGTTCCGGAGGTCTTTAAAGTTATTGACAAACAATCCATATGATATTAGGATCTAAGGTATTTCTTTGGTTAGTTGTTGGTGGGATTGTCGGTGTGGACTGAAACCCTGACGAGGCAATTTCCCGCCAAAACTTTAGTTAAATGAATAATTAGCATCGGAGCAAGAGTCTCCATCTCTCTTTCTATCTTTTTACTTGTTGTTCTGTTGTTATTGACACGGACCTGCATTCAAATAAATCTAACGTTGACAAGCTGACCTTGTTTTCTGACCGTCTGACCTGGATTGTGTCTGAGACCCTTGTTTGACCCGAAGCAGACATATTTCACCACCTCCATCACATCCATCCAGCCGATGCTGCTACCAGGCTATTGTTCAAGGTAACAACAACAGGGTTCTGTTCAATAGCAGGAAACCCAGGCCTAAGCACTGCTGCACTCTGCAGCTTTTCAACAGAGGAAACATATTTAGCGCTCTGAGTTGTAATAACGCTGTTTCAGTCCAGAAGACTGCTGAGTCATACAGTCTGTTCTCTAGGAATGGTTTCTCTTGAGGGGGAAAAGTGGTGTTTTCAATAACTTGGGAAAAGATAAGACTTTACAGCTTATTGATTTTAGCTTGTTTGAGTTAGAGCGGCTTCGTGCGAGGTCAAGGGAAGTGAGCGTGTGTGTCAGTATTTTCTGTATTTTCTGAACCAGCAGTGTGATTTTGCTTTATCTGCGATGGATTGGATTGAATAGAGGCCTTTGTATCAAATCAGAACAAACTACTCCCACTGAACTGAGCGGTTCCAGTTGTCTCTAATTAGCTTGGCAGAGTATACAGCCTTGGCATCTCCTCCCTATCAGAGTGGGGGGGTGGAGGTGGAGGAGGAGGGGGAGGAGGAGGGGAGGGCTGGGCAAATGAGAAATTGATGAGAGAGTAACATTACTGCAATTATTAGTTTAAACCATTCGCCACCTTGTTAATTGTCCTTTCATCACGTTCTGGGAGGGGGACGGTTTCCCATCATGCAATTGTTCTAGCAGTGTGTAAACCAGTATCTGGCTGTCAGCGCCTTAGCTGGGCTGGGGGGCCGGGGGGCTGGGGGGGGGGGGGGGGGGGGGCTGGCTGGGGGGGTGTTGTGGGGGGGGGGGGGGGTGTTGGGGGGGGGGGACATGGCAACAGCCCCCGTTCCCGGAAACACCTCCTCTCTGTGTTATGACTACCAGGCCTGATTGGAATTGTGTTCTCATTCCAGAACTCTGGTTGTTTATGTCCTGGTGCAGCAACCTGCCCGTGTGAGGCTGAAGCGGGAGCTGTCTTTATTTGTGTTAGCTCTGGCCTCGGCAGGACTCAGTAACTCAGCCCATCTTTCACTCAAACGTCAGTTGGAACCCGGTGGTGAAGCCAGGCCCCTGTGGAGGAATGAATGTGTGGGAAAAGATATGTTTGGGATCTTTATTAGGGCGTTGGCCATGTTGGACAGAGTGGATCGGAAGAAAACATTGAAATCTCATCTTAATTGAAGGTTTTGTCTGATTTATCTAAGTAATTGGGGTATTCCGAGCCTGAAACACACCACATATCTACCACCTACTGTCCAGCACCCAGATACGGTGCTGTTTCCTACCGTACCATAACACGTGTGAAATATCCCCTCTTCGCTGGTGGACTTGGGAGACGAACCTTTCAGAGGAATTCTTCGGTCACGGAATAATCTCGTCGGTGAGACAGGGGGAATATATGATTTTATTCTCTGGGATTCCATTTCAGGTTGTTACCACGGCAGCAATTAAACGGTTATCTTGGTGCCTCGTTTCATTTTAATTCCACCCCGTCCTTCTGATGTGGAACACATGGTGGAGGTATTCCAGCATACTCCAGGATGGAGGGCCATGACTGCGGCTCCAAACGCTCTTTATACAACTCGGTATTGTATTTTTTTTTGTAATTGAGGGAAAGCCTTATTTTCTTTGGGAATGTGAATGTGTGGTTGGAGAGTCACAAGATACACAGAGCCATAAACAGCACAGACATTTATAACACATTTATAAGACATTTATAAAGATGATATCATGTATCGTGATATTATCTGACGGGAGAAATACTGAAGGAAATCATATCCAGCACGGTCTGAACCTCTCAGCTGAGAGACTTAAACCTTGTGGCTTTGTACAAATGAGCCATGGAGAGAAATGACAAATGACTATTTTATAGGTTTCTCCGATGCAGTGTACATTTTCCCTGGGTTGGCTTCCCTGGCCAACGTTAATCAAACTAACCCCCATTCGTCTCAATCTCTCTCACTCCCTAAATCCATCACGTCTGTGGGATATATACATATATATATATATATGGGTTTGGACATACAATAATATATTAGAGAGGGCTTGGCTGAGTTGTGTATGGTCGACTCCATAGATGCTGTGCAGGTGAGAGGAGAAGGTCAGGTGATCTCATCTTTTTAAGACCTGACAGCCCAACAGAATGTCTTGAGAATCATATATCAACATCAGGGGAGGCTGGTGGAGGTAGAACACCAGGGGAGGCTGGTGGAGGTAGACATCGGAGGACAGCTCATCGTAACGCATGGAACAGAATGACGGTATCAAACAGCACCGTGCCTCATTCCTTCCGTGCGTGACGATGAGCCCATCCTCCGATTTCTGCCTCCACCAGCCTCCCCTGACCAACATGGAGCTTGTGTTGGGTGATACAGTATCCTATGTCATTGATGTAGACATAACATCCTGAACGACAGAAGAGTCGGTTCTTCTTTCTGATTGCTCCTCAGAAAGTCACGACTGCTCACCAGCCTGACCCTGAGGCAGCACACCAAGGATAACACGGGCAGACACCAGCAGACGTGAAACGTGACACATTTCCGTCTCCCAATTAGAGGAAACTGGATATCCAATCATTCCATCAATCAAAAATATCAAAACCCTGAGCAGAGTACGGTGTCTGGTCCAAACCCTGAGCAGAGTACGGTGTCTGGTCCAAACCAAATACAACCATGGAATCTTCGTACGACTGGAATGTCTAATAGATTGCTCTTCACATAGAGGGTGGGTTGGACTTGATGTCATAGTGGGCCATTTCTAAATTCATCCCAACCTGTAGAAAGTGATGCAGTGATGTTGAATAATGAGTGTATTATTATTATTATTATTATTATTATGCTGACTTAATTTTTTTGTGAGGAATTATGGAAGGCTAATGCAGTTATTTTGTTTATACATATATAGGCAGGAATCGGAGGACGGACTCGGACACCAGCCTCCCCTGTTGACCACAGTAAATCCATGCCGTGGTCGATCCACTGCCTCATTCAGAGAGGAGATTACTGCACTACTTGATTTGTTTTAGATTTCCTGGCTTCCAGTCACATGGCAACGGAGGGAACTCCCTGTCATCCAAACAGGCCAAACTCAACTTTATTAGGGCCACACGATGATTAACAGGGATAATGACAGGTTGTTGCTACGGTAATACACAGCTCTGTTCTCTGAACAAAGACTTGAATCATATTTGTACAATAGAATTACCCAGGGTCACTGCTTGGAACAATTCACAATGATCAGTAATGTATTTATCTTGGTTTGTTGTGCAGTACTTCAGCCCTTCTGTTTAGTGTTATCTCTAATAGAGTTTGGAGTCATTTTGGGGTTGGCACAAGAAACGCCGGTCAGAGGTCACAGTAGGTACTTCCTGTTCCCCTTCTCTCAAAGGAAAACACAGCACATTAACAGGAAGTCAATTACACAGCTTTAACGAGACAGGAAGAGGGCCTACACAGAAGGCCGTGTGTCATATCTGGGTCAAGAATGTCTCTGGTGTTTTCAGAACCTTTGACACAGGGGAAGACAGCGGTGGATGATTTCTACTGCTAATGGGATATCATTATCCCCAGCGGCCCCGGGGGTCGACATGGATACATGTCAAACCATTTGTCAAATCATTTGTCAAACAATGTGACATAAAGGTGTCAGAAGAGAGCGATGAAGGAACGTGATCCGTTCTGATGGGAAGTTCAAGGTTAACTACGTGACACGTTAACTGGTCCGTTAAATCAAAGGGACGTGGTGTCCAGTTCACGTCTCTGGTCTCCATCACAGTGTGGTCAGGGGTTGTTTTCCACAATGGTCATTCCTGAGGATCAGTTGGAGGTCTATTTTTAGCTGTGGTGTCCCACAGATCAGGATTTTCTTCCTTCCTGTAAGATTTGGTTCCCAGAGGAAATGCCGCTAATTAACGGTTCTGGATGTTTTGGACGTTTTAAGGGTCCGTTGATGTATCATTTTGGTACAGTGAGTGTGCTTCATAAAAGGGAATTTCAAATCTTCCAAAAGGATGTCAACTTTTGTGTTTTATGTGGACAAAGGCGTTTTGGTCTCCAACAACGTGATCTTCCAACTGGAAACACACTCCATCTCTGTCATCATCATCTCCAACCTGCTGAGATTCCACTCCTGAAAGAAACAGAAGAACTACACAGTGAAGAGAGGGAATGCACACATTTGAAAGAGCTAATAGCCTCTAGGGTGTATGATATGAGGCTATCAGGGGAGGCTGGCGGAGGTAGAAATCGGAGGACGGGGTCATTGTAATGCATAGAATGGAATGATACTGTACATTGCATGCATTAGAATGACCCCGTCCTCCGATTTCTACCTCCACCAGCCTCCCCTGGTAGCCTTATATCGAAAGTTGACCATTATGGCTGAACAATAAAGAGCAACTTATTCAGAAACTCTTAAAGCAGCTTTTCTCTTGGAACGGAACGAGGCAGATCGATGTTAAACAACATGCACAAGGGGCTTTAGAGAGTAAAACTGTCTTCAGTTTATAAAACTCTCTCTTTCTGCTTAGATGACTTAGTTAATGTACACAGGCGGCCTAGTGTAGGATATACAGTAACATACATGCAGAGCACACCAGGGGAGGCCAGCGGAGGCAGAAATCAGAGGACGGGCTCATTGTAATGCATGGAGCGGAATTCGGAATGGTATGAAACACACAAATGGAATGGTATGAAACACACAAATGGAATGGTATCAAACACACAAATGGAATGGTATGAAACACACAAATGGAACGGTATCAAACACACAAATGGAATGGTATGAAACACACAAATGGAACGGTATCAAACACACAAATGGAATGGTATGAAACACACAAATGGAACGGTATCAAACGTGTGTTTGACACCATTCCGTAATCCGCTCCGTGCATTACAATGAGCCCCGTCCTCCGATTTCTACCTCCACCAGCCTCCACTGTGTTTACGCCGGGATTACTCTACCATCTGAGGCTCTGGTTTCACAAGACCACAGAGAAGGCAGAGAGAGAGAACACACATACCTGTTGAACCATTAATCCAGCATCTTTCATCTGGTCTCAGGAGAAGTGATGCACGCCACCCTGGTTTACCACGGTTGGCGCTGTAAACCTGAGTGGATGAAGAAGCGTCATCTATAAGGCAGCGTTGCCGTACAGTAGAAGCCATGTTTTAAAAACTCCTAAATATTTATCAGCGCTGTTTTACCCACATCAACAGGAAGGCGGTGGATTAGGAGCAGACATCTGTGGTAATACTTTGTTCCGTAGTTAACAGCGCCTCTGTGAATCGGCATGCCTGTTAGTTGGCGTTAGAACATTTCTGTTCCCTCCAAACCTTCTCCAACAACCTTCTGCAGCGTTGGCCGTGCCAGGTGTGACGTGGTAGCAGGCCAGTTTCACATCCCCCCTACAGCTAGAGTTATTTTCCTATTAATCCCTTTGCTTTACTGTACTGTAAATGGCCGTATCGGATTACAGGACGATGGATATAATCAGGATCAGACCTCAGAGAACTCCCAGACCATAAGACCTCTTTGTTTTGTCCGTGTTGCTTGCCATAGATGTGGGTAGCAGATTTACTAGTGCTGCCCAGCTGCAACGTTTCCTAGAAGGAGATCTCAACTGTTGGCACTAATTTAGAGGACTGGGGCTGACCATAGGTCCTCCTCTGCTGTTGACTTTGACTTTGTCTGAGGGGAGAATACCACAGGGCTGAGAGAGCTGTTCTCTGCCCACAGCCACCACTGGCAGTCAGCAAGACCCGGCACAGTCACTGGAGCCAAGACGTTTGCACAGTCATATTGTACACTTTTAGAAAAAAAGGTTCTTCATTTGTCCCTGTAAGGGAACCCTTTGAACCCTTTGATGTAGAACTCTTATGGTTCCAAGTAGTGCCCTTTTGGGTTCCATTTAGAACCCTCCGTTCAACATAGAACCCAAAATGGTTTAACATGGAACCCAAAAGGGTTCTTCAAAGGGTTCCCCTACAGGGACAAACGAAGAAGCCTTTTTTGGTAC
>NW_028152305.1:20000-22500 GCF_951799395.1 Argentina silus | reverse complement strand
GCTCCACTTAAGATGCTTTCTTATGGTTTTACTGCCTCAGACCTGGAGAAGCAACACTGTTGACTGAACCAGTAACACTGTTGACTAAACCAGTAACACTGTTGACTGAACCAGTAACACTGTTGACTGAACCAGTAACACTGTTGACTGAACGAGTAACACTGTTGACTGAACCAGTAACACTGTTAACTGAACCAGTAACATGACTGAACCAGTAACACTGTTGACTGAACGAGTAACACTGTTGACTGAACCAGTAACACTGTTAACTGAACCAGTAACACTGTTGACTGAACCAGTAATATGACTGAATGAGTAACACTGTTGACTGGGCCTACTGGGTTGAATGGGATTGCAGGTACTAAACAAAACTACTCCAGACAATACAAATTTGATCCATTTTTACTTAATTTTACTTGATAAGCCCAAAGAATTACATACTTTTTTAGAAAACAGTTACAATGTTTTATGGTGTAGATCCCCATAAAGTCATCAACTTTCCCCTACAGTATACCTGTGTCGTACAACTGCAGTAACAACATTGTACTACAATGGTTCCATTGTCATCCCTGCTCCTTAAACTGCTTTAAGATGATCACTCAGGCTCACATTTACGAGCTGAACTGGCATGTTTTATGGGTGAGGAGATGCATTCTGGAATGGCCATTAAACCACATTTTAACAAAATCAATAGTTCACTTCAACAAATCCCTGTTCATGGGCCTCGTAACCTCCCATTAATGGTGGGATTAATGTTTTTAGCCTGCTGCCAGCAAAAAGTTCACATTTGAAAAATACATTTTACACCTCAAACAGCGTAATCCAAGTCAAACAACACTGAGGTGTTCCACAGTAGAGCGGTGCAGGAGAGGAGCGATCTTTCACCAGGAGAAATCTCCATCAGGCTCTTAACGGTGTTGTTACAGCCATCCAGCCGGCCCACATCCACTCCATCCAGTTGTCTCAGTCACATGACTTACAGCGTGATTTTCCAGCACCCACCTTGAGGACTACAGGAGAGCAGTGTCCTACGGCCTTCCGTTACCGTTACCGCCTGGAAATCGGGGCGACGGTGTTCGGTTAAAGTTTCAGAAAGGTAAACGTTGTCCAACTCTACATGAGAAATCAGTTTGCTGTGACTCCACTAGAGATTTGTGTGTGTGTGTGTGTGTGTGTGTGTGTGTGTGTGTGTGTGTGTGTGTGTGTGTGTGTGTGTATGTGTGTGTGTGTGTGTGTGTGTGTGTGTGTGTGTGTGTGTGTGTGTGTGTGTGTGTGTGTGTGCGTGAGTGATGTCTAAAATTGCACATAATGGCTACAAATGTAACCTGAATAAACCACATTGAGATTCTGTTCAATCCAGGCTGGTGGAGGTAGAAATCGGAGGACGGGGCTCGTTGTAATGCATGGAACGGAATCAGGAACGGAATCAGACACGTGTGCCTTCATTATGTACCAGCCTCCACTGGGCCATAAACCGGACCATAAACAAGACTGTTTAGTAAATGAATGAATAAGAACTGTTCTGTCCAGGGACATAGAGCAGGTACCCTGAGAACTACTACCCCACTGTTGTAAACCCCCGTAACCAACGCCTGCTTGACTCCACTCTGAGGTAAACACTCTGCCCTGCCAACCCTCTACAGACGAACACGGCAACCTGGAAAATACCGACCGACTGGCTGTTGTTTACGTTTCTGTTGAGAAAAACACCGTTTTTAATTAGGTCCGTCCTCAGCAGTTACAATATCTCCAGTTTATTGACGAGGAGAAAGATTAACACACATCTGGAAGACCAGGCTCGCCGGTCCTCATAACCACCAGTCGTGATGGTTACCGCGCCAACACCCCCCTCTCCCTGTCCAACAGAGAACCATAGAGGAAAGAGGGAATAAAACAAAATGGCGGCGTAATAGAGTGATACCATTACCACGGTGATTAGCATGGAACACATCTGTGCTCCCTTTTAATAATCCACAATAAGAGGCTCCATAATAACAACATTGGCGGCCAAGTGCGTTGTTTAAAGGCGGCAGAGGGAAGCCAAGCTCGGTGTCTGTCCAACCCCAGCTCCTTAATAAGCCACACTTATGATGCAAACTTGATTGGAAATAGCTGTTAAACGCTGTGCTCCTGTGTTTAAACGGGTGTGCTGGTGGCCCCTGATTTGGACGCTAACGTTAACGATGCCATAACTCTCCTGGCGTTGGGCTCACTGTCATTATTAGCGTGTCTGTAAGGGATCAAACGTCATGGCGACCAACAGCCGTTACACGTATATAAACATGTATGTTTAGTGGGCTGACGGTCGGTGGGTGAGCAGGAACACACACACACACACACACACACACGCACACACACACACACACACACACATGTCATTGCACATTGCACATTTGCACTCTCTCACACACACACACACACACACATTGTTCTTATTATTGAAATTATGATTATTACATTTACATTTACATTTAGGGCATTTAGCAGACGCCTTTATCCA
>NW_028152305.1:0-15000 GCF_951799395.1 Argentina silus | reverse complement strand
AATCCCCCTCCTCTAAGGCCAGGTCTGAGTCGTTGTTATTCCAGGGGTTTAGGTTCTCTGACATCTCCTCAAAGAGAAGAGATCCTGAGGAGATGATGTCACTGGTTTTTGCGGGTCATTTGTTGTGTGATTCATATCGATTGCTTTTGTCTGTTTTCCACATTTCTTATTTAATCTCGGTTGCTCATGTCTGAAGGGTTTATATCACTGTTGTTATTATTTTTTGCTGTTTCCATTCATCCTTTTATGGATTTCCATTTTTCTCCACTCTGCTTTTACTTTGTTGATATATTGTGTGATTGTGTCTGTCTGGACGTTTCTTTTATCTGCTGGGCTCCGGTCTCAGATCTGCCTTTTTAAATAAAGGATCAAAAATGAACGCTATCTGCGAACTCAACCTGTCATGTCAATGAGAAACTCAAGTGGAAACGATTCTAGTTGACGAAAAGTTGAAAAGATGAAGTTTCATGAGTGTGTCTGGAAGAGTCGTGAATAGCCTCATCCTTCAGGGGGTTTCTGTAGATTAATTAGTAAACCGAATAATATTCCCTCATTTCCTCTGTAGGATCGAGCCCTGAAGGTCCTCTCACACAGGGCTATAGAGCAGCACGGCATGCTGAAGTCATGCTTGAGAGAGAGGAAAATATGAAAATTCCAAAGCATAACTATAATATTGAATGTTGTTTTTGTTGAACAATATACAGTAACATCCTGATCATTCAGTCAAGGATTTCTAGATATATTCCGACAAGGTCTAGTCTGCAGACAGCAGCTAATTTACGACAGACACAGATGTACAAGGGATTATTTGTATTTTATTTTATCAGTGGGACTTGGATTAAGCTTCGAGCTTCGACCAGATTTATGCAGCAGATAAATTGCGGGGACATGAACTTTGAATGTTATCTTAAATTCTGACACATTAGCTGCGAATAAACACAGCTCTTCATCAGAAGCTCAGAGCTTCATAGTGATGGTGACATATGGGAACAGTTTGCAGGGTTATAACACACACACACACACACACACACACACACACACACACACACACATAGAGGAGAAGCTGTACGTGAACACACATCCTTATCACTGACTGATTATAGGTTTGGACGGCAAAGGCACTACTAACCCCACCACACCCTGACACTCACACACACACACACACACACACACTCACACACACACACACACACACACACACACACACACACACACACACACACACACACACACACACACACACAGATGCATACACACACATGGCACCATCACCCTGGATTTCAGAGAGTTGATGTTGATGGAGGAAACATCAGTGCTTGGAAATCCAACTCTTTATTTCCTGGTTGTTGGCAACGGGAGACGAATCAGACTGGTGATCATTTGAGGGAGGGGGGGGGAGAGAGAGAGAGAGAGGGGGAGAGAGGAAGGCTGATTGGAGCCTGTAGAACATCTGGGGGAGTGTTGGGTTGCATGGTGTCTCTCCAGGCTTGTGGTTAACCTCACCAGGATCCCCCCCACCCCCCACCCCCTCCCCCCATCCCCCCGCATCCTCAGTTTAACTTTCAGGGGTCTCCAATACCCCCTGGCACTGCACTGTCCTCCATTTAACTATCAGCATTATACAAACTACAGCCATGTCCACACACACACACACACACACACACACACACACACACACACACACACACACACCAAACAAACTCCAAAACACACACACACACACACACACACACACACACCAAACAAATTCCAAAACACACACACACACACACACACACAGACATCCTCTGTCCCAGATTGCCCTCTGTCCTCCACACTAACCCTGTTGTTGTGTTTGGTTGTCAGTGAGGAAACTAAGAAGCCTTAATGAGAAAGACATTCCCCTCCAAGAGCGTCTGCTCTCTTTAACAACACCGTACGTCTCCCTCCGCTTCCATCCAACGTCTGAATCCATGTTGGAGATCGATGGTTCTCCTCCATCATACCTGGTTATGCTTGACGTCCTACGAGTGAAGGTGATGACATCACAGAGATGGAGGGAGAGATAGAGGGAGAGAAAGAGAGAGAGAGAGAATTAATCTTCTAACATAAAACAGCTTTTCGACGCAACAGACTCGGGAGACCTGTTTTGCAGTGAAGTCTGACATCAGAGGAATGCAGACGTACGTCAAAAAATGTGTTTTCAATGTCTTCAACACCGTGGAGACGAAGGTGAAGGCGTCCAAGTTTGCTTGTCACATTAATATCATTGTAATCTCTGACGCTCAGATCGCATCTGACAGGAACTTCCGCAGTGCAGATGTGTCAGCCACGGCCAGAGAGACACACACACACACACACACACACACACACACACACACACACACACACACACACACACACTGCTGCCAGACTACTGAGCAATCATTTAGAAACACTGGCAACTCAGAAGGTGCACACACACACACACACACACACACGCACGCACGCACGCACGCACGCACGCACGCACACGCACGCACGCACGCACGCACGCACGCACGTACGCACGCACGCACGCATGCACGCACACACACATACACACATACACACATACACACTGGCAACACTGGGATGTTTCTGATTTTCAAGCAGACTTTTATAACCTCTTCATCATCTATCATCGATCCAAGCATCACCAGATGGACCCAGAGGACGACACACACACACACACACATATACACACACACACACCAAACAAACACACACTCGCACACACACACACACAGACACACACACACAGTTGGAATGTGACAGAAAAGCATAAGAAATACAAATGGTCATGATGAAGTGGTTCTGACATGTTTAGCCTTCATTGAAACGTTAGTACATTACTGATATAGGATTTGGAAATATCAGTTCAAGTTCAACAAGAACATCCAGTTCAGTGTTTGTGTGTGTGTGTGTGTGTGTGTGTGTGTGTGTGTGTGTGTGTGTGTGTGTGTGTGTGTGTGTGTGTGTGTGTGTGTGTGTGTAAGGGCTGCCTGGGGTTGTCCTTGGTTACTTCTTCATTGCTCTCTGGGGAGGTTCAACCCCTCCACGTCTGTCTCCTCAGGCCACTCTCTCTCTCTCTCTCTCTCTCTCTCTCTCTCTCTCTCTCTCTCTCTGTCTCTCTCTCTCTCTCTCTCTCTGTCTCTCTCTCTCTCTGTCTCTCTCTCTCTCTCTCTCTCTCTCTCTCTCTGTCTATCTCTGTCTCTCTCTCTCTCTCTCTCTGTCTCTCTCTCTGTCTGTCTCTCTCTCTCTGTCTCTCTCTCTCTCTCTCTCTGTCTTTCTTCCCTCCCTCTTTCTCTCCCTCTCTCTCTCTCTCTCTCTTTCTCTCCCTCCCTCTCTCTCTCTGTGTGCCTCTCTCTCTCTCGCCCTGTGTATGTGTCTCTCTCCCCCTCCCTCTCCCCCCCCCCTCTATCTGAGCTATGTGCTGGTGTTGCCAGTGCTGGCTGGTTTGATGTGAAGTAGTCTGCAGTAGGCTACATGTGGTTGAAATGTGAGGCCCAGGGCTCTGCCAAGCCACAGCACTCTGTAATGCAGGGCTGGAGCTGGAGAATGAACCATTGTTCCGACTGGTGGAGGGGGGGGGGGCTGGGTGAGAGAGGGGGAGAGAGAGAGAGAGAGAGAGAGAGGGATGAGAGAGGGAAAGGGAAAGAGGGAAAGAGAGAGAGAGGGAGCCTCTTGGGGAAGTCTATTAAAGAAACCTCCAGCTTCTCTCTTGCTGAGCAGAGCCTGGAAGGTCAAAGGTCTGTCTGTAATCTCCCTGTAAACCCTGTTCTCTCTGCCGCCTGGGAGTCTCTCTCCCTCTCTCTCTCTCTCTCTCCCCCCCACCCCCCACTTCGCCTTCCTGCGCTACCTGTCTGTCTGTCTGCCTGTCTGTCTGACTACCTGTCTGATCTGACTACCTGTCTGTCTGACTGTCTGTCTGTCTGTCTGCCTGATCTGCAGGCCGGAGAGTGAACCCCAACCCTAACCCCAACCCCAACCCTAACCCTAACCCTAACCCTAACCCTAACCCCAACCCTAACCCTAACCCTAACCTCAACGCTAACCCTAACCCTAACCCTAACCCCAACTCTAACCCTAACCCTAACCCTAACCCCAACTCTAACCCTAACCCCAACCCTAACCCCAACCCCAACCCTAACCCTAACCCTAACCCCAACGCTAACCCTAACCCTAACCCCAACCCTAACCCTAACCCTAACCCCAACTCTAACCCTAACCCCAACCCTAACCCTAACCCTAACCCTAACCCTAACCCTAACCCTAACCCCAACCCTAACCCTAACCCTAACCCTAATCCTAACCCCAACCCTAACCCTAACCCTAACCCATACTGTGAGGTGTTAACAATATATCCTCAATAAGAAGCATTGTGAACGGTCTCTGTAACGTGGAAACAGAAACTCTGATAAGAACCCAACTTGTTTTGGGTGTTGTGTTGAAGAGGGACATCTGGAGACGATCTGTCCGTGTTCGGCGTGAGGACGCAGGGCTGCGGCCGGATTGTTCTCCACTTTAACGAGCGAGCCGAGGGGAGACGGCGAGGGTGCAAACGCTGCCTGATTGCTCACACTAGCGTTAACGCTAACTACCCCTAGCAGACACATGCGGGCGCAACAAAAACCATGAAATCAGTTCCCCCTCGTTTTTGAAACGTAAAAAGGGGGTTGCTGGAGGATTGTTGGAGACCTCTTTGTTTACCTGGTTGGATGCCTGGTTGGATGCCTGGTTGGATGCCTGGTTGGATGCCTGGTTGGAGACCTCTTTGTTTACCTGGTTGGATGCGGCCCCCCGGCTCGAGGGGAAGTCTTCCGTCTTGAATCAGGACGTTATGCCGAGCGCGGGGGACCATTGGCTGCTGAGGTGCGATGCCATTGGCTCCTGAGGGTTCTCCTCTCCTCCACATTCCCATGACATCACCGCTGTACACCGCAGTACTGGAGCTGCTCATCCAAGCTGCTCATCCAAGCTGCTCATCCAAGCTGCTCCAACCACAAGACACAATCGTCTCTCATTGCAAAGCCATAAAAGTATAAAAAGAGAACATTTAATTTAGTTGTTAACCTCTTAGACCAGACGGCCCCATAATTGGGTATTGAGTATTAATTTGATTATTGATTACTTTACCTCCTTGTCATGTGTGGTATGTTATTCTGAAATCGGAGCATATCCACACGGCTCGTGAAGGTGTTACCTATCATGATTCTGATGTTGTGAGCAGTTTAGTTTGGGTCTGGTTTTTTAGGCGGAAATTAGTCAAACAGGGCTTTCAGCTTCAGAGGTTAATATTGTCTCTGGCTGTAGGAGGGAGGGATGGAGGGAAGGAGGGAGGGATGGAGGGATGGAGGGACGGAGGGAGGGAGGGGGGGGTGAGGGAGGGAGGGGGGGGTGAGGGGGGGGTGAGGGAGGGAAGGAGGGAGGGAGGGAGGGAAGGAGGGAGGGATGGAGGGATGGAGGGACGGAGGGAGGGAGGGGGGGGTGAGGGAGGGAGGGGGGGGTGAGGGGGGGGGTGAGGGAGGGAAGGAGGGAGGGAGGGAGGGATGGAGGGAGGGAGGGATGGAGGGGGGGGTGAGGGAGGGAGGGAGGGGGGGGTGAGGGGGGGGTGAGGGAGGGAAGGAGGGAGGGAGGGAGGGATGGAGGGAGGGAGGGATGGAGGGGGGGGTGAGGGAGGGAGGGAGGGAGGGAGGGACGGAGGGGGGGGGGGTGAGGGAGGGAGGGAGGGAGGGAGGGGGGGGGTGAGGGAGGGGGGGGTGAGGGAGGGGGGGACGGAGGGGGGGGGGTGAGGGAGGGAGGGAGGGAGGGAGGGAGGGAGGGACGGAGGGAGGGGGGGGTGAGGGAGGGGGGGGTGAGGGAGGCCTTTCCTATATGATCTGACATTAACGACGCAGCATTAACATTTTCAAATATAAACTACTTTCTGGTCGACAGGAAGCTGGGTGGCGTCTGACTTTAGGTGACGACAAACCACCGTGAAGCGACCACGGCGTGCTCAGGCCCATTACCGCCTGGCGACCGTTTCATGTTCCGTGTTCCATGTTCCGTGTTCCGTGTTCTGTGCGCCCTCCCAGGGTGTGAACGTGCGGGGACAGAACCAGTGGCTGTAGTCACCCTGTCTGGGGCTGGACGCCAGGCAACGCTGTTTGTTTGGGAAGGATATTGCCATGGCAACCGGAGGGTCAAATTGCCGAAAAACAGGAATTCGGCGGTTGACAGATGTGAACCGTTCTGAAGTCAGCTGCTGAGATCGATTAATTCCAAATAAAGATTTTATTCTCTACAACACGAAACCCCGAGTGTGATGAGGATTTAAACGTGTTTACTTTAAGAACACCTGGGTGTGCATACGTTTAAATATATATATATATATATATATATATATATATATATATATATATATATTAATAGTTGATGGAGCAGAAAAGGTTTCATATTATTAGCTGCAAACTTTCACCATCTTTTATACTTGATTTTTTTTACAGTACAGGGAGGAGCGAGGCCTCCGTCTCCGTCTCCGTCTCCGTCTCCACCGACAGCTGTTCCTACCTCTTGGCAGGCATCACGAGGTGATTTATGATCTGGCACAGAGAGGACGACCGAGGGGTCCTCCAAGAGTTAAGAGCATTAGGTCACGGTAGCGAGAGTTCTACCACCACTGTTCCTGGCTCCACGCTCCCATTAGCCTCCGCCACCGTACAGCAGCCACGCCAACGCCAGTGATGGATTACTACAATAACACATAATCAATAAGCTTTACGACAGTCTGGATATGATTGATTCCTCATTGCCGACCCTGCACCGGTAGGGTCATTCGCTCTAAGGTTACACGTGCTGGTCGGTCGAACCCTCGGCTGCATCACCGGCACAGGTGTCAACGCTAACTTTAAATATCGTCGCAAGGAAGCGGCGACTCCCGGGGTTCCCTTCCTCGCACTCTCCGACCTCCGACCTCTGCGGTGACCCCTGAGATATCTCTGAGAGAAAGTCTTAGAATGTCCTGGTTCAGGGGGAGGCAGGTGAGTGATGGGGTCAGGGGTCAGGGGTTGGAGAGGAGAGGAGAGGTGTCGGGTTCCCGCCGGGCCAGAGAGGGTCTCGGAGGGGCGAGAACATACGGTTGAGGTTTAAGACTTGAAGGTCCAGGATGTAGATTTCAGCTTTGAAATAAATCGTGCTAACTGGCCGTGATAAAGCGGGAGCCATCAAGGAATGAGATCACAGGATGAAGAGCGTTCAGTGAAGAGCGTTCAGTGAAGAGTGTTCAGTGAAGAGCGCTGTATCAGTCCAAACAAAGGGTTTTCTAGACTCTGGTGTTGGGTACTGTAGGACGCTGGCCTTTACCTGCCTATTTCACCTTTGGTTTGTTTATAAGGATATGCACGTGTCTGCTGCTGTCAGACAACCTTTCTGCACATTTTCAAATGTTCAGTGTGGCCAGCAACACGCAAAACTACAGTAGCAGTCAAAAGTTTAGACACAAACTTGCCAAGAGTGTGCAAAGCTGTCATCAAAGCAAAAGGTGGCTACTTTGAAGAATCTAAAATATAAAACATATTCTGGTTTGTTTAACACTTTTTTGTTTAACACTACATAATTCCATATGTGTTCCTTCATAGTTTTGATGTCTTCAATATGAATCTACAATGTAGAAAATAATAAAAAATAAAGAAAAACCATTGAATGAGAAGGTGTGTCCAAACATTTGACTGGTACTGTACATGCTGGACCTTTAAGACGCGGTAGGTTGAGCAGAGGGCTGTAATCAATAGCCTAGCTCCATGGGTGACCTCACAGAGGGAGTCATGTGGTTCACTAAAGCTCATGTCCCATCACTTCCTGTTGTACATCACCCGCCTCAGGGTCCCAGACAGGAAGTGATGTTCCGGACACCCCATTGGTTAGATTTACAGGGGTGTTAATACGAGGGCAGAGACAGAGGGAAACCTCCTGGCCCAGAGTGTAAATATCCGCCCTATATACTGTATACTCCAGGTTTTAACTCTTCTCTATATTCCAGGATTTAACCTCGCCCCATACTATATACTCCAAGATTTAACCTCTCCCCGTCATATATATATATATATTCCTGAATTCCTGGATTCTATTTCATGATGAATGGGACCATTCACCAGGAAGGGTTTACCCAGCATCCTCTGGGCCAGATGATGCTGATGAGGGACCTCAGAGGGACCAGTGATTGTCCTCTGAGGAGTAGGCAGCCATTACGTGTCAGAAGGAGCAGACCTGTCGGCCATTACGTGTCAACTACCCTGAACACCATGCATGACCCCAGGGGCTGGATGTCAAACTTACACTTTAATAGGAGGGGGAGGATACAATTGGCATTGAACTAAGCTACTGAATAGAAAGACACATTTATACTGAACATGATGGAGAGGGAGAGGGGGTGAGGGAGGGAGGAAGGGAGGGAGGGAGGGAGGGAGGGAGGAAGGGAAGGGAGGACAAGCACCAGAGATGGGGGAGATTAATTGAGGGTGAAACTCAACAGAATCTATTTATTTACGTTCTCTGGTGCCTCTTGAGCTCTGTGGCTCCTCTCTCTCTCTCACACACACACACACACACACACACACACACACACACACACACACACACACACACTAGTTCCTTGCTTTAGAGAGAGAGAAGTGAGTCTGGCTGATTATAGAAGATTACAGTTTGACAAGCGCCTAAATAAATCAGGTTTCGGTCTAATAATCTAGGGCCGCGCGGGGACAAGGTGTCAGAGAGTGAGGGTGAGAAGAGTCACAGTCCTCACAGTCCTCAGAGAGAGGAGAGGAGGAGAGGAGGAGAGGAGGAGAGGAGGAGGAGATGAGGAAAGGAGGCCAGAACTCAACACCTCATTTATTTGGAAATGTCGGGAGCGAATGCCATCCAGTTGGTTTCTGCTGTAAACATGATTGGTCATTCCAGCAGCTTCCACCGGGCTGGCTGTGAGATCCTTTACACGGAGACCTGGGAAAGTCCTTCAATCATGTCACGACCAGCAGGAGAAAATAAACACAATGCACAGAGGAATAACATGTCTGTGTGAGCTGCCCCTGGTCACACTGTGTGTGTGTGTGTGTGTGTGTGTGTGTGTGTGTGTGTGTGTGTGTGTGTGTGTGTGTATGAGAAGTGGTGTGTCATGCTCGGGCCAGTTGGGCGCCAATGGAGGGTTATTTTTACTGTTGAATTCCTCGGTGGAAATATCGTAACGTAAGCGACCTTGTCAGCATTATTGCATGTTGGAAATGTAATTAAAGTGTAGGTCTAATTATAAATCGATGAATGATGTTGGCTATATTTAGCAAACCCACTTTCATGTAATTACTAATATGCTTCATATCTGTCAGTCTATTGCTTAACATGTAGCACATTTCAGTGGATGATTTTCCTGCTATTAATCAGAGAACGGTTTAAAACAAGGAGCTCTTTGGCTGCGCAGGTTATGGACATATATCAATAATCTTGAACAAAGGAAGCCCTGTGTCTTGGAGAGTATTCAGTCTTCCAAGGGGTTTCCCTCGAGGGACGGGGCGTGTCCCCCCCCCCCCCCCCCTCTTAATCAGTTTACTACACTTTCCATGTCTTTAAATATGTGGATAATAAACATATGAGGCACAGTTTTATGCTAGTTGTGGAATTCATAGTTCAGTATGTTTTTCAACACAGCTTTGTTATTTGGGGCCTAACAAGCCTCGCTACAAAGCATTCCATCCTTCTTTTGTTTGGTTTCAACTGGATGCTTATCAAGCCCTTCAGCCAAGCGGGTAATGGATTATGAAACAGGGCCATTCATTCCTCTCTGCTGTCATTGAGTTGTAGGACTAAAAGCAGCTTTGGGAAACACTTTATTTAGATAGTCCCCAATAAACACTTTATTTAGATAGTCCCCAATAAACACTTTATTTAGATAGTCCCCAATAAACACTTTATTTAGATAGTCCCCAATAAACACTTTATTTAGATAGTCCCCAATAAACACTTTATTTAGATAGTCCCCAATAAACACTTTATTTAGATAGTCCCCAATAAACGGTTTATTTAGATAGTCCCCAATAAACACTTTATTTAGATAGTCCCCAATAAACACTTTATTTAGATAGTCCCCAATAAACACTTTATTTAGATAGTCCCCAATAAACGGTTTATTTAGATAGTCCCCAATAAACACTTTATTTAGATAGTCCCCAATAAACACTTTATTTAGATAGTCCCCAATAAACACTTTATTTAGATAGTCCCCAATAAACACTTTATTTAGATAGTCCCCAATAAACACTTTATTTAGATAGTCCCCAATAAACACTTTATTTAGATAGTCCCCAATAAACACTTTATTTAGATAGTCCCCAATAAACACTTTATTTAGATAGTCCCCAATAAACACTTTATTTAGATAGTCCCCAATAAACACTTTATTTAGATAGTCCCCAATAAACGGTTTGTTTAGATAGTCCCCAATAAACGGTTTGTTTAGATAGTCCCCAATAAACACTTTATTTAGATAGTCCCCAATAAACACTTTATTTAGATAGTCCCCAATAAACACTTTATTTAGATAGTCCCCAATAAACACTTTATTTAGATAGTCCCCAATAAACACTTTATTTAGATAGTCCCCAATAAACACTTTATTTAGATAGTCCCCAATAAACACTTTATTTAGATAGTCCCCAATAAACACTTTATTTAGATAGTCCCCAATAAACACTTTATTTAGATAGTCCCCAATAAACGGTTTATTTAGATAGTCCCCAATAAACACTTTATTTAGATAGTCCCCAATAAACGGTTTGTTTAGATAGTCCCCAATAAACGGTTTGTTTAGATAGTCCCCAATAAACGGTTTGTTTAGTAGATGTTTAACTAACTGTCAACAACATTTCAACTAACTATGCATGAACCCTAACCCTTATCCTAACCCTAACCTTAAACCTTATCCTAACCCTAACCCTTATCCTAACCCTAACCTTAAACCTTATCCTAACCCTAACCTTAACCTTAAACCCTTATCCTAACCCTAATCTTCCTGAACGGCGCTGGGTCCTGAACAACACCAGTCACAACACTGACATTAGCATAAACCAGAGAAGCGGTACATTCCTGCCCTGCCCTCTCTCTCTCTCTCTCTCTCTCTCTCTCTCTCTCTCTCCCCCCCCTCCCCTCTCTCTCTCTCTCTCTCTCTCTCTCTCTCTCTCTCTTCCTGCCCCACACTCTCTTTCTCTCTCTCTCTCTCTCTCTCTCTCTCTCTCCCCCCCCTCCCCTCTCTCTCTCTCTCTCTCCCCCCTCCCCTCTCTCTCTCTCTCTCTCTCTCTCCCCCCTCCTCCTCCCTCCCCTCTGTCTCTCTCTCTCTCTCTGCCCTGCCCTGCCCTGTCTTCCTGTCTGTCTGGCCCACAATGACATGTATATTCAAAGCTGCTATTCTTGATTTCAGACTTTTAACAGACACAGTTAGTCCCATGCTGTGACCTGAAGCACAGTTCTCATTACCGTCTGTGTAGAGTGTGCAGCTCCCTCCCTCTCTCTCTCTCCTCTCTCACTCTCTCTCGTCTCTCTCTCTCTCTCTCTCTCTCATCTCTCTCTCTCTCTCTCTCTCTCCATCAGATGTGTCCTGTCAGTGATGTCTTCACTGGTTAATGTTATCATGCAGCACTGGAACTACGACAAGTCAGCAAAACAGTTACATGTCCAAGTCAGTTCCTCCTCCTCAGTCAACACGGTGTAAGTATACTCTGGCTTTAGGTCAGTTTCAACCCCTTCCTGGGAGACTAAAGACAGACACATTCAATGCCCCGGTGTGAGAGACTGACGGACCAGGGGGTGCTGAGATGAAACATGTGCATCGGGACCTCAGCCTCCGCCCGTGCAGACAGATTTAGGCCCCCTCTATTGGCAAGCCATGAACACATTGCAGAACTCACAGAAATAGCCAGAGGTTCTGGAGAGAAGTCCAAATATTTCCAGAAGGTTCTGCTCTGTGTCTGTGAAGGTATGGAATCTGAACCCACGGCTACACCCAGTCGGAGAGGAGCGTGGTTTCGGAGGTTTTGGAGTCAAAGGGAATGTGGGAAGATGTGGATTCTGTCTTTAGTGTGTCTGGCTGGTGAGACTCTGCTCACATCACCACAGCCACACAAGCCTCCCTCAATCTCTACACCTCCTCCTCCTCCTCCTCCTCCTCCTCCCTCAATCTCTACACCTCCTCCTCCTCCTCCTCTTCATCTCCTCCTTCAATCGCTACACCTTCTCCTCCACCTCCTCACCTCCCTTCATCTCCTCCACCTCCTCCACCTCCCCTTCATCTCCTCCACCTCCTCCACCTCCCCTTCATCTCCTCCATCTCCTCTACCTCCTCCACCTCCTCTTCATCTGGCCACACCTCCACCTCTTCATCTCCTCCTCTTCATCTCCTCCAACCGTCCTCCATCCTTTATCTAGACAGGAGGAGCTCAGTGACCGGTGCTGTTTGGGGTCTGACTCATGGCTCTGCTGGGAGGGACAGGGGGACGGTGCTGTTTTGGGGTCTGACTCATGGCTCTGCTGGGAGGGACAGGGGGATGGTGTCAGACTGTTAGTCATGACTACAGCCAGTGGGTACAGTTATCTCAGTCTCGCTCATTGTCAGGTCTGTTGTTTTTCCTAACCAAGCAAAACTCTGGAACTCTCGTGTCAGCCAAGGCCTGGAGTTATTCCTGGTCTAGTGAGGTGTCCAGGGAAAATAACTGGCCCTATCTGTGGAATATCATGTGTTACATTTCCAAGTTAGTACACTTTCTGTGGTGTACGTGTGCCAGACGGTTCTGCCCTTAAATGCAAGGGATAAAAACATGGAATAAAGTGACAGAAATATGATATTACTCTATAGTTTTACTGGCTTTCACACCATCAAACCACGTAGTCCAGATGTAGCGTCTACGCGTCTTAAATCAGGGTTTTAAACCTCTCCCTGTCGCTATCTGCCCTCGCAGGCTGTTAGAGATCAGGTGCTCCACTCCAAGGCCTCAGTTTTACAGCTCAATCGCCCCGGTCTGTCATTTTCCATTCCTGGCCAATTAATAGACTTTAATGGAGCTACGGTTTTAACGCTAACTCAGGAACCTTGCAAAACGTCAGTGGATATTTCCTGTCCATGTATAACGTTCAGTTGTAAAGCCTCTCTGGTATTTAGTTAGGCTCCGATGTCTTACAGAAATATTTTCATAGAGGTAATACCGAAATACCAAAATATGCATTCATTGGTGTTATTTGTCATTTTGAGCAGGCGAATGCAGAGACAGCCCTTCATTAGAGAGTGGAAAGACCCCTGGTTGCATTCCGTGCCGTCTTGCCTCCTGTTCCACTAACAAGCAGCCCACAGAGAGAAGGCTTCCACCTGTAGGGTACACTTTAATAAACTCACAGTTGCCCAGCCACGGACATTCCTATGTCTTATAATGAGCAACACTGAGATTCAGAGACAGTAATCTCCTTGTAACGGAATGACTCGAGCCTTCTGTCTCAGAGTGTTGAGTACTCAGACATTCCATTCATTGCCTGTGAGGTTGGAGGAAGATGTGTTAAAGGATATTGTATCTACTGGGGGAGACATATATGGTAGTAATAGCAGTGTTGTTATATAAGTATAACAGCAAGTTATTGTTAAGTGCCACAGCCAATCAAATGCCAATCAGTCAAAAGTTTGGACACACTTTCTCATTCAATGGTTTTTCTTTATTTTTATTATTTTCTACATTGTAGATTAATATTGAAGACATCAAAACTATGAAGGAACACATATGGAATTATGTAGTCAACAAAAAAGTGTTAACAAACCAGAATATGTTTTATATTTTAGATTCTTAAAAGTAGCCACCTTTTGCTTTGATGACAGCTTTGCACACTCCTGGCAAGGTGTGTCCAAACTTTTGACTGGTACTGTATGTGTGCACTATAGGCCCAGCAAGCCAAGTGAACAGTGGCCTGGAAGGACCACAAACCTCAGAGTCAAATGATTAGGAACAGTCTGGACCAGCGTGTGTGTCGAAGGGAGTGGACCTCCTCCCATACGTATCCCACACTGCACCTGGATCAGGCTTAATCCAACATGGCAGCCACCGCATGGCAGGCTGACGGGGGATAAACAGATCATTCATAATGGATAGACCTCGGAGGAAATACATTATGGATCTAAATTAGATTAGAGTTTCTGCTTTCCTGCTGGAGCGTTTCCCTGACGACTGATTCATAGTGGAGGGAGCAGCGGGTAAGAGGACAGACGGCTTCAGATGAGGTTCCTCAGAGAGATGAAGGAGGTTCTACCTATCTATCTATCTATCTATCTATCTATCTATCTATCTGTCTATCTATCTATCTATCTATCGATCTATCTATCTATCTATCTATCTATCTATCTATCTATCTATCTATCTATCTATCTATCGATCGATCTATCTATCTATCTATCTATCTATCTATCTGTCTATCCATCTATTTATCTATCTATCTATCTATCTATCTATCTATCTGTCTATCCATCTATCTATCTATCTATCTATCTGTCTATCCATCTATCTATCTATCTATCTATCTATCTAGCTATCTGTCTATCTGTCTATCTATCTATCTATCTATCTATCTATCTGTCTGTCTATCTATCTATCTATCTATCTTCTATCTATCTATCTATCTATCTATCTATCTACCTATCTATCTATCTATCTATCTATCTATCTATCTATCTATCTATCTATCTATCTATCTATCTATCTATCTATCTATCTATCTATCTATCTATCTATCTATCTATATCTATCTATCTATCTATCTATCTATCTGTATCATCTATCTATCTATCTATCTATCTATCTATCTATCTATCTATCTATCTATCTATCTATCTATCTATCTATCTATCTATCTATCTATCTATCTATCTACCTATCTATCTATCTATCTATCTATCTATCTATCTATCTCATCTAATCTATCTATCTATCTATCTGTCTATCCATC